>NW_028246692.1:0-52952 GCF_964263255.1 Lissotriton vulgaris
CAACTCTAAGTGATAGTGGTACCATCAACTTGGAGTTGACATGGTACATTTGCTAAGGCAATATAACCATTACACTTTCACAAACTCCAAAAGCTATTATGATAATTTTTGAATTGTATCATACTGTATTAGCTGAACAGTGTTTAATACCCTTAAGTGGGGTGCTGAAGTGCTTATTTCTGTTTTGAGCCTATAGGGGAATTTTTTTCATGTCATACCTGAGGATCGCTGAGGTGCGATTATCATGTTATGGGATGCAGCTCCTGCTGGTGTGATGGGTGAGGGTATGGTGGAGATAGATTCGCAAGTTACAGTTATAATAAGGTCTGACTAGCTTAGCCAAGGTGGAAACAAGATACTATAGAGGAGGAACTAAGTGGAAGAACAATTACAGCTGACAGCCTTAACAAAAGCTTCACAAGCTTTAAAATGACCAGAGTTTACCTATTAATGCTATACCGAAGAAAACCAACGTTTTTAGCCGAGGTACATTCCCCAATCTCCTCTGATGCTCTCAAAGGCTCTGGATGGCCAACGACCACCAGTCAGGTGAGCCTCAGTTGAGTCGTGGCTCAGACGCAAGCCAGACTAATGCACACACACAGATGTTAGGGTGTAATACCGAGTGCTTGGTAGATAGCACCCCTGACAACGCAAGAGCGAATCCTCTCTGGCTTGAGGTAATCTGCTGGCTTCACTCCCTAGATGAGTCTAGTACTTTTCTTGGATCCCAGAGACCCTTCTTCTTTGTGGTTTACATAAAGAGGCATACTCCTGATGTTCTAGAAATGAATTCAAGAACAACTTCCACTTTCATTATTAGTAGTGAATGACATATCAGAGTAATAAAGAGACAATGTGGTGAAAGGGGACTTGCCCTCCCTTCTGTAATTTTGGCTGGACCAGCAGTATTGCAACGATTAAATAATTCTCAATTTGTACAATCATAGCCCAGCTCATCTCTGACCTGTGAACCTTATAAAACATACATTTTTCATATATATCGACAAGTTAACTTCCCCCAGATCACCTTTGCCTGCTCTCTTCCTCCTCTACCCCAATTCCCATTAACCATGCACTCGCCTCCAGCCAGACATTTTGGGCTAAAACAATAACTTATAGGTGTCATTTCCTGTCCCTGACAGCTCCTAATTCAACCCCTCTGATTGCTGGCTCCAGCCGGTAAAATGTGTTGATTAAGTCTACTGGTTTGTGGCACTTACATCTGGCCTGGGAAAGCAGAGCCCTTACCTTTCCTGTTCATCCAAGAACTTTGGTCTTAGACCATGCAGGCAAATTCTAAGTAAAGAACAGACTACCCCAACAACGTTAAGGCTGCTTACTGTACCTAGGGCCAGCTTCATTGACCCCTGAGCACTTAGCCTTGTCCTTCTGAACCTTTGAATTGCGAAATATGCCCAGCAATTGCCTTTATCAACATAAGAAGCTAGAAACAATGTAACTACCCCCAACCATATTAAAGCGGCTTGCAATATCTCAGGCTAGCCTTGCTGAATCCGAGGCAATTGGTCCCATCCTAGTGATCCTTCCCCTTTCAAAGATATCACCCACAAATTACATTTGTTAGCATTAGAAGATAAAAGTATGCTGTGCTCTGCCACCCAGGAATATCAAGCTACCCTAACACATTAAGGCTGGTCCTAGTGTCTTGGACTAGCCTTGCTGAATCCTAGAGAATTTCCTATTGCAAAGATATGACCCACAATATGCCTTTACCAGTTTGAGAAGATGAAAGATTCATTGGGGTGGCACGTTGTGAGGTAAATGCGAGGATGAAGGAAGCAATTAAATAATCAGGTAAAGGCTGGTTCTAATAAACATAGTAAGTTGAAAGTAAATACTGGTGCAATCTTACCTGTCTACAAGGAATAATAGAAGCAATGTCGTTGATTGATTGGGTTGATGTCAGAAGGTTTGGGGTTAATGGTGGTTCAGTCTAGCATAACATCTGGATTTAGGACTAGACTATTATTGCTCCAAGGGCATTCCAGAAATGACACAGTTTGGTATTTAAAAAAAATTAATTCTTAAATTTGAGATACTGTGGTCCTTCTTCTATTTGCATTATCTGCTATGCATGTGTCTGCTTACTTGAATGACACCATCTCCACTCTTCAAGTTGCTCTATTTGGGGTTTTGCTCTCAGCTTGCCCTGGTGATAGACTGTAGCCTCAGCATTGAGTTAGGACTCTTCCACAATATAGCCAACTACTGCCAAATTTGACAACCTCCCACTGGTCCTTTTATAATAAGTGATCATTGCATATCGGGGTTGATTTATTCAATAATAGTGCAATGTAGCGCTAAAACAAAAGATGCTGTGCTGTGCTAAAGGGATGGAGCAGCACAGCGCTATACTAATTAAAAATGGCCGGCTGCTGCTGTCTTCCTCTCTGCTGACTTACCAACAGGCTGCCCAGCCATAGAGAGAGGTGTGTGTGTGATGTCTGGCACGGGGGTTTGTACTGGCAGGGTACCCCTCCAGAACAGCGTTATCTATTGATGCACAGCCACGTCTGACATTATTTCTAGATTTGTCGTTGTGTCAAAATCTATTAGACCCCTAGTGGAATCACCCATGGTATGCCCCGTTAACACGAACTAGCATACACTCATGGACAACTTTCCAGTTACAAAAGTTTTGTGCTGAAAAGTAATATTTTACCAAGACCTCTTGCCGCTGTGCGTGAAAGTGTAAAGTGTTGATACATCTGCCCAGCAGTCTTCCATATTTCATCCAGTCACGTCCCTCTAACTCACCCTTCACCACATCACTGCTGAGCTTTTATTGTTTCTGTCAGGCAAGAGCTTACCTCCATCAATCTTCCTATCCAGTGGCTTGTGCGCAATACAGGTGGACAGCCTATCACTGCCTGAGATATATCATTCTTTCTGTAACATTCTTTCTTTTACATCTGAGGGGGCCTGATTCCAAGAGGAAGGATTTGATTCACGGTTGTGCTGATACACACAACATGGCCACCAATGAGCTAGGAAAGCGAGATTACGATTCCTGGTGGTCTAGATCCTCTGCCACTGGGGCATGACGAGTTTGAAATACAGAAAATTACATTTTATTGTATTATCTGACCCACAGAATCTATTCCTCTAGTCTCCAATGAAAAGACACCACCCCCTCAAACTATCCTATCCGAGGCCCAGTCTGGGTAGTAGCTTCTTCCAGGGCTGCTAAACATACTTTTGCCAGCAATTTCTTTGAAGTTAATTTACACATAATAGGCTCTCCAAAAAGCAAACAAGTCAGTGACAATTCTCCAACTCAATTCTGTTTCAGTTGGAGATTTATAGCTTTTATCTTTAAAAATAGCATTTTGCTTATTTTTTCGTCTAGATTAACATGATGAGTTTCTTGTCAGAGTGAAGAGGATTCATTGGTTGACAATGGCCATTTACTCAGTGATATTTACTGATATATAATTTCCGTTGCGAACGATCACAATAAGCAAATGATTTACAGAATCAATGAGCTGTACAGAAATACATTTGCCCTTTCATTTTGGCTTCAGGAGACATTTCAGATTTTATCCATACAATTTGGTCTAGGATATTAAAGGTTCTACAGTTGCGAACTGTTTGAAGTGGTACTACCAGGAGGTCGCCATGGTAGCAGTCCTCTTCGATTTCATCCATGACTCGGTTATAGATTGTATTGACCTATTTCTAAAACTCATCAGTGCCAGCCTTTCCAAACATTCAATGTGTCTCTCGGCCCAAGGATTAAGGTGACAAGATGCCCAGGAAAAAGTAATGTAGCAGGCCCCAACCTGCATTTTAAAATGGCGAGTGTAAAAAGTACGCAGGGGACAGACAGCCGGTGTTAGATTCACCATGCATCGTTGTTATTAGTAAAACGTAAGCACTCATGGCAAATCATAAACGGCTACAAAAAAAAACAAGTCCAACCATACCTTCATACTGCATGGTCAGTCCAAAGTAAGCGAACATTTATAGGACCACGCTTTGGTCTATGGCCAGGTTTATGTCATCTTCCACCCTGGAAGTCAAACGAGGGGCATACGTTATGTAGACTGTGCAAGGGGGGAAAAGAAGACATTGTGCATTTGGTATGTCTGTGCCCTGCCGTAGACTCAGAAAGGAGGTTAATCCTCAGGAGGTTGTTTAACGCACGAGAAATAAGAACCTGTAGACAAGCAATAAGGGCGTGCTTAAACCCGAATGACCTACCAATGAATGTTGCTTTTGTAAAAATTTTAAATGTGATTGCCAAAAGTCTTAACAAAAATTTTATCTAGTTATATTTTTCTCTTTTTCTCTCTCTTTTTAATGACATTTACTATTTGCATGATGTTTTAAATGTGTATTGATGCTGATATTTTCTCTAAGGTCACATTTTTGTAAGATTTTAATTAATCAAACAAATAAACTTAAACTTAAACTTAAAACTTAAACTTAAACCATGCATCGTTGCACCCTCGCTGCCACTCACCTGCCACAATATGGCACCCAATGAATGACTTAGCATTATTTTGGTGCCATACTGCAGCAGAAAATTCAGCGCAGAACTGACCTTGACGCATAGGACCTACATAAGTACCACACTTCACCCTCTAGCATCAGGGCTGTTTTTCTGCACTGCTGTGTGAATGAAAGTAGTTTTTTTCAACAATGGCCACATTGGCAGTAGCTGAAGTGGTTGAACTTCACAACAATGCACCATGACATTCCCTTTGTTGGCTTACCGCGGCAGGGAGTGCTTAGGCCCCACTGCTCCTTCCTCCCGGAGTCTTCCACCTGCCTGTCTCCTATCCCTGATTACTGCTGCTACACATTGGACACTACTAGTGTCAAAGGCTACCAAGGGAAAGGCGGTGTGCTGCTCCAGGAGGACTGGTAAGAGTGTGGAGGCGGTCACTGGTGCTTGCAGCCTATTACAGGGGTCGAATTCAGCAAGCTGGGTTGGATTTTATTGATTGTATTTTGATTGACTAACTATTCTCCACAAGGACTTCTCTTTACATGGCGCCAGCTACTGGATACTCTATGTTGGGAAATACCAGGAAAGTCTTCATTGAGGGCTACAGGCCTGTGGACGTGCATTTCCCTATATAATCTGTATGACAGTGTCACGCCCAAATTGTGAAGACGGTTTTAACCTCAAAGTCTAATGGATGATGTTTCCCTAAAGACAAGATTCAAAATGGTATTGCAAAAAACACAGTTAGTAAGGAAGGACTCACTTAAATTGAAAGTTTGATATCAGAAATTTACATAAAAACACTAAGGTTTACTCCAAAATAAAGTACAATACAGAAATGTGGGAAAATGCAGAAGCATCATTGGATCAATCAACGTACATTAAAGTCAATTGCCATAAAGGCTAGCAGCAGTAGGGAAAGAAAACAAGAGGCAAAATCATGAAAAACAGACTAATGGCCTATATAATACTACAGCAGTCAATTGGAATGCCATAGTCGTGGCGGCAGTCTACCCGCCATATTCAGACTATGACGGTCGGACCGCCGCTAGACCACTGCTGTCGCCGGGGATCCGTGATCCCTCAGGGGTGGCGCAGTGGTCTCAGGCCATAATATGCTGGCAGTCTCATCAAGCATATTACAAGTTTACTCATGTTCACAGTTGGTGAGTCTGCCATGAAAAGTGTGGCAGTGAGTAAACTCCTGTTGCCTTTGAACCAGGGGATACATGCAGGGGGGGCACATGGGGTGCCCCCCTGTCTGCATGCAACCCCAGTTCCTGCACAGCATGAACTTCACAATCCTTGTCATGCAGGAACGTACAATGGCGTTCCCATTGAGGTGTCTTTGTAAGGCTCACATATGAGCTATAGAACAGCACCACCATGAGCAAGCTGAAGCAGTTCCAGTTGAAATCTGGCAGGAGGTCTCCTTATGAGAGCAGGGCGCTGGCATGGCGGCATGCTCCAAAACCGCAAAGCTCATAATTAGGCCCTAAGTCTCAAATATGCAGCACATTAATCAAAAATTGTTCAGAATCCCTAGTAAAGACCCAAAAGATCAGGTTCACCCTCAAATTTGAGGGTTTATATAGTGATTTTAGCATAGAAAATTATAGAAACTGGAAAGTCAGCAATGTGTGAACATTGTTATAACAAATCACAATTCATATTTTTTAAATGTTACATAACCCTACCACCTTAAAAAGTACCCACTACATGTATATTGATTCACCCCTTGTGATCTGATATCACCTGGAGGTTTAAGAACAAACTAGTTACATAACTAGCAGAAAGTCACTGTGATTGAATGCAGAGCATTGTGCAAGCAGGATGAGGCTGTATCCAAACGCGTGCCCCAGAGAGTTCTTTGAGAACATTATGCCATACAAATAAACAGTCATATATGAAAGAACAAGGGACACCCTACTCATATGGAACCAGGGTACTTTGTAGTCTAACAGAAAACAATGGTCCCTGTGGACAATCAACACGGATCACTGAAATATTATCGACGGACAATATATCGACTGGCCAAAATATCGTTGACAAATTATCGACTGCATTAATATCGAGTTTTAATACTTATTTAACAAACTACAAAAATATTGAGTAAAACATATTGATTCTTTAAAATATCGATGTAAAAAATATAGACCACCAATATATCGACTACAAATATATCGTTTTTAAGCAAAATAAACCTAACACTACAAAAATATCGTCTGCAAAAATATAGACAACCATAATATCGTCTTTTGATGAATATCGACTTAGGATTATAAACTTTTCATATGTGAAATACTAGAGAAAACTTATTATAAAATACATTACACAATCCTAAATGCATATGACATATTATATACCTTTTTTTATAACATTTCTATTAGTAAACATTTTCCCTACATTTAATGAAAATATTGCAATTATTTTAAGAATATTTCTAACATATTATGCATATATTTTCACATTATTATCACATATATTTCAAATAACTTATACAACTAACCAGCTTTAATGCAGAAGTCTTCACATATCACCATTCCCACATCAACAAACACACCAATTAATTATAAAAACAAATCAAACTAGCCTATAAAATGCTTCCTTTCTTTCTACATCCAATCAAATGAGAGAACACTAAAAATACACACTATAAAAAGAGTACATGCCTACTACCATTTGTTGCTGCTAACTCTATAGAAAGAAGAAGCCAACACTTTGAGGAAATTGTTCCTGAATTATTTACATGACTAATCCAGGTTATATAGACTGCTCCTAAACACATCAATATACCTGCTCCTATTTCTTCACCACTAATATCTGATTGTAAGTATATGTAAATGTTCTGTAATACACCAACTGCTGTTCTTAAATACTATTTTTTAATATCCAGACATTATTTACTCTATCTTCTTAACAGATAATCATAAAACATCCTAATTCTATCCTACTAATCTCAAAGACTACACTAATTAAAGATGTAAGTATATATATACTTTTCATTAAAGGCCCAAAATACAAAAGCTAATTTCTAAACACCATTTCTTGCGTCTTATATCTTCCTTACAGATATTCTAAAGACATCCTACATCTACTATACCAAAGGCCAAGACTACACTTTTAAAAAATGTTAGTATATTTTTAGATTTCCTAAAAGGCCCTAAAAAGCTAAAGCTATGTTCTAATCACCATTTAATATTTATTATATGTTCTCTACAGATATTCTGAATACATCATACATCTACTCTACCTACAGCAAACCCTACTAAATTAAAACAAGTAAGTATTAGTATTTACTTCCTTAAAATCCCTACCATTATAAATGTATTTACTAATAATGTTTTATTGTTTATTCTATCTTCTCTACAGATATTAACTTTACATCCTTCATCTACTCCACCAAATACAAACACTCAACAATTTAAACAAGTAAGTATATTTAATTATTTCCTTAAAAACACTACTAAGCAAAAGATAAAACATCTTTGTCCTAGGAAAAAAATTGATTTTAAACATTTGCTCATCATTTATTTCTTTTCATACCAACAGGAAATCAAGAAGAACATACAAGAATTAAATTGAAAACACATTTTCTGCATTTTTCAAAACAAGATATACAAACTGTAAGTATTAATACTGAAATAAAAATGTGTGCACCACAAACTTAAATATTTTTCTTTTAAATATGTTTCTTTCTACTCTTTCCTACAAAATGACAGAAGGTTCAGAATTTGTAATATCACAGAAAAATAAATTGCTGTTATGTTATATGGGGTATGTTTATAATCAGGAAAGACAAAGTGGAAGAAAAGTATTCTGGAAATGTACCAAATATTACTCAAACAAATGCTATGGGAGGGCTACTGCTGAAGAGACAAATGTCTTATTTACCAGGGAACACAATCGCCCCCCCCAATGTCACAGAGATAGAGATAAGGGATGCTTTGGAAAGTATAAAAACTGCTAGTACACACAGTGACAAACCTACCACACAAATCCTAAAAGAAGAACTGTTAAAAATTCCAGCCCATGCTTCAGGTCAGCTACCTTCTATTGACTCCCCTAAACGCACAATAGCACGCACTAAAAGACTAACTACCACAACACAACCTAACCCTACTACCTTTGAAGAAATTACAATTTCCCCAGAAATGAGCGTAACACACAGTAATGAAAAATGTATACTTTTTGACAATGAAAGCAGCACCAACAGAATAATAATGTTTGCAACTGCAACAAATTTAAGAAAAATACAACAATGCGACCAATGGATGATGGATGGGACTTTTAAACCATGTCCAAAACCATTTTATCAGCTATATTCCATACATGGATTATACCATCACTATAATATCCCTTTCATTTACTGTTTGTTACCTAACAAACAGCAAAATACATATACTGAAATATTAAATGTAATCAAAAATGAAATCAATAATTATTCTCCCCAAAAAATAATTATTGATTTCGAGCTAGCTATGATTAATGGCATTTTGAAAACATTTCCCCACACAGCAATCCAAGGTTGCTACTAATACTTCAATCAGAGTATATGAAGACATCTCCAGAAATCCACCTTAAGCATTCTATACTTAACTGACAGCAACTTTGCATACCACATAAAAAAATTGATAGCACTAGCCTATGTTCCAGTTACTGATGGTAGCAGAACACTATAATTTACTAATTGACAGCACATATTACAAAAAGTATGAAGACAAACTGGCCCCACTACTGGACTATTTTGAAGATACTTGGGTGGGAAGGTTACATAGATCTGGGCACCGACGCAAACCCAAATTCCACATACTTTGGTGTAATGTATATCTAAGTACATTAAACCAAGAGGCAAAAACTAATAACAGTGTTGAAGGGTGGCACAATGCATTCCAAGCTACCACTAGCAGAGCCAAACCCACCTTCCAAAACCTAATAGAAGCTTTAAAAAAAGAACAAAGCTACCAAGAGCTAAGGATAGAACAATCTGTTACACAAATTGGCCCAAAACTAACAAAACAAACCAAACAAATGTTCAGACTCCTGCAAAGCCAAGTAACGCTATATCCTACAACCAGAGGACTAGAATACCTTTCACTAATAGCTAAAAGCCTACTATAAATTATCAGACCAAAAATACAAATATCTTCTGATAATCATTTCAAATATTAAAAACATAACCATTTGGAAATAATTATGAATAATACATATTTGTTTAATATATGAAGAACTTTATTTTAAACGAGTTGTTACCAAATATGCAATATTTATAATAACATCAAACATGCACATTACATAAAAATCTGCATTTCTCACCCAAATAAAATAATTTAAAAATACTTACAATTTATGTAACAGAGGAAGACGTAATCCAGCCACATATAATCCATACAGTCCCTTACAGTCCAGTAGAAATCCAATTTCCGAAACCCTCAAAAACCCGAAAATCATGTCAATATGAAAAAAACGCTCCAGGAAATCCCGAGAAAAAAAGTGTGGACACTTTTTTATTTAAAGTGATATACACACACCTTGTAAAAATATCTGCATACTCTTCTCCCAATCCATTACGACACCCTACAAAAACCCTATAAATAGTAAAAAAAATATATAAAGCGCTCCAGTAAATCACGAAAAAAGGAGATAGATGTTAAAATATAGCATTTATGAGTAATAAACTCTTTTCTCCGCTTCCTTCCATGTAATTATACTCCGAAGAACCGGAACCTGTAAAAAAGCATACATAAAGAAACCCACCCACAGAAACCCCAAAACATTTCAAAATACACATTACAATTTATGTAAAATATGTAAAAACACATATCCTAAGCCTTAAAAGAACACTACTTCTCAAACATACACAACACCTCCATAACAGCGACCTTTCACCTAAAACATACCTAAACAACGACTACATACACACAATAAGACTACACACTTCGAATATACCCTCAAACACTACTACTCTGTAATAAATAATAGTTAAAATTGACCTTACCTCTCTCTACGCGAAGCAGCTCTCAACCGCGAGCTTCTCCAGTCCTGAATGAAGCTAAATAACCTTACGCGGTAAAAAAGTAGTCCCCTTAAACCATATTAGAAAAGTAATCATACTAAATACAATGTTTTAATAAGAAATAAAATGCATACCCATACTTATAATTTGTTTTTTAAAATCTGTAACACTCATTACAATTTAATGAGTTTAAATATCATTTCTTTATTAATAATTAATAATATTTATTTAATATTATTTAATATTAATATACAAAAATTGATACAATTGTAATAAATATATAGTAAATATTTAATATTAATGTAAATTTATTGCAATTACTTTTTCCTTTATTTAAGTGACTATACATTATTATAGCATTTGTAAATTAATAATATTAATACATAATAATTAATATTTATTTAATATTAATATAATTTCAATATGTCAATGGGAAATATAAACAATTACAAGTATAAAATTGAGTTAGTATTTGCAGAATCTTTTTTGTGTGAAATAAATGTTATAATTAGTTAAGTATGGTAAATACATTTTAATAATTAATATAAATGATTAATTATTATTAATTATTCTAACCATGTATGAAAATATGTAAAAATTATTCAAATACATGATAGCCAACATTCATTCTTTTACAATTTCATATAATATTATGATAAATATTTGTTGCCAAAACTGTTGTATACATATACAAATAATAAATGTATATGTATTCTTTATTAAGAACATTGTATTTAATATCTACCAAATAATTTTACAATATTGTTTGTATCAAATATTGAAAAGATATATTAATTTTCTTGTTACTTTATAATTATGTATATATTAATAATGTATATTTAATAATATTAATATATAATATATTAACATTATTAAATAGAAATTTAACCAGCTGTTAAAAAAAGTGTATATAATTTTTATTAAATATTAGTACTTGTTACCCAAATATAAATATGAAAAATGTTCATATTTTCTGTATAAATACTGTGAAATATTTTTTTGAGACAATGTACAACATTTACATAAAAGAAGTTTTGTAATTCTGCACATACTACTTTCCAAAGTACTTATATGATATGTTTTTATTTTCTAATTTTGTACTGTACATGTTAGAAATAAAATAAACTTTTTATAAAAATCCATGTATACTTCTTTTTCTAAGATAATGACACAGTTATGTTAACATTTCTGGGAGGGTGCTGGACACTGACCAATTATAATTTACTATTCCTACTCCACTCAGGCAAATATCAGGGAAGGTGCTGGACACTGACCAATTATGATTTACTATTCCAACTCCAGTCAAGCTAATATCAGGGAAGGTGCTGGACACTTACCAATTATAATTTACTATTCCAACTCCAATCAGGCAAATATCAGGGAAGGTGCTGGACACTGACCAATTATAATTTACTATTCCAACTCCAGTCAGGCAAATATCAGGGAAGGTGCTGGACACTGACCAATTATAATTTACTATTCCAACTCAAGTCAAGCTAATATCAGGGAAGGTGCTGGACACTGACCAATTATAATTTACTATTCCAACTCCAGTCAGGCAAATATCAGGGAAGGTGCTGGACTCTGAGCAATTATAATTTACTATTCCAACTCCAATCAGGCAAATATCAAGGAATATATTTGAATTAAAAATGTAAATATTACAAAGATGTAGTAAATTTTTAATAATAATATAAAAATGAATATTTTTTATCAATTTTATTAATAATTGTTTTCATTATTTATGAAGTATTACTTTTTTGATAAATTAAAATATTTAATAAATATTTAAATTAATATTTTTAATTATAAATACATTTGTTTAGTAATTTTGCAATTTTTGTTAGAAAAAAATTCTTTTTGTAAAAAATTATTTATTTTTTCACTATATATTTTTGTAGTTTATTTCTAATTTTGTGTAATATTGTAAAAAAAATGTGGCAATTTGCTATTCCCAAAATGTTTTTTTTTTATAAAATAAATAATTTTGTACAAAAAGTTTTCATTTTTTACTATATATTTAGATTTTTTAAATCATATTTTGTGTAATATTGTGAAACATTTTTTAGACATTTTAAATTTAAAATAAAATTATAATTTATTTTTTTCTCTAAATATATTTTAATTTTTTAATAATTTTCTTACATATTTTTAATTTACTCCCCACCATTATCCCCTATTAACCCAACATCCCGCTCCTAGACATTAACAGAAAATTCTATTTTTATATATATATATTTTTTATAATAATTTCTTTTTTTTGTGCAAAAACTTAATATTTACACTATATTACATATTTTTAGTAAAGTCTTTTTAATTACTCCCCACCCTTATCCCCTAATAACCCAACATCCCGCTCCTAAACATTATCATAAATTTCTATATTTATATAAATTCTTAGTTAACTATTTTTTTTTAGTATTTACATTTTTTCTCTACATTGTTGATATTTTTTCCTATTACTAAATAACGATATTAAGTCTACTCGATATTTTTGACACGATATTTTTGTACTCAATATTTTTGTTTCATTATATATTACGATATTTTTTACATCGATATTCTAAATATCGATATTTACCTATACTCGATATTTTTGCCACAATATTTTCTCCATTCGATATTTTGGAATCAATATTACGACTAGGTACCAATCAACACATAATACTTAATATGCAATAGCACAATCACAATAATCGAAGGCAAAGAGATGTCTGAAAGAGAAAAGGCATAAAACACAAGTTTTGCAGGAAAATACATTGTTTTATATAAGGTACCCACATTATTTTAAATTAATTTAAATACAGTGCACCGTGTCCCAAGTGATTGTGAAACCTATATTTCAAGGTTGTGACTTGTTGTAAAATACAAACAAGGTTTAATCAAAAATGTACAATAGCGACCATTAAAACAATACATAATGTGTGCTTGCAGCCTACTAATACAATAATAGTAGCTGACAAATGGTTTGCTTCACTTAGTCGTATACAAATAAACAATGCGCATATTGCAGCACGTAGTCTAAAATGAGAAATTATAAACAACTAATGAACATCATTAAGCTGTATCCATTTAAATAAATATGACGTTGAGGTTTAACTGAGGCCTAGTTTAGTCTAAGCCAGAAAAGACATTGCAACACGTTGCAATGATTCTGTTTGAAAGAAAATAGCCCTATGTCAAAACGTGTGAATTTAAATGTAGAGCAACAACTAATAATACACATTTTAGTAAAAGCGCCCAAAACATTCCACAAACTATTTACAATAATGTATGTATTGTTTTTTGTCTCTTGCGTCTCCGTTTTTCCAACATTTTAAATTGACACACTTGGGCCTTGACATTTTCCATCTCAATCTGTTTGTTCTTCTTATTTTAATGATTGCACAAATAAACACAATGATTATTGGGGTAAGAATGACACAAAGCATGCCTCCTCAAACCATTCAACAACCTTTATAAAACCCTTTCCATTCACACAAAACCACAGACAAATGATTCCCATAAACTATACTCTATGAAATATGTTGCTTCAGAAGAGATATTAGTTATATTATTTACCTAGGCATGATTAACCTTACTGTTGTCTGGGATGACATTATGGACTTTTCGTACCCTCAACACCCAACATGCTACTCCCTCCTTTACAAAAAGATATCTAACGGAAGGCGGTTTTGCATGATCATAGCATACATAAACATTATTTCATGATTTATTTAAATCAATGCTCCTGCTGTATTAGAAACGAGCCAATCTATTATCATAGATAATTTACTAATTGTTAAACCTGTCATCCTTAGGGTGGGCTTCCCCCAACATTCTACCTCCTTACCTCCCCTTTTTGTTGTATCTTTTTGTTGCCCTTAAGACTCTGAGCACTTTACTACTGCTGATCAATGCTAAAGCGCATTTGCTTATCCCCCAAACATGTTGACGTTGGCATGTACCTGATTGGCATATTTAGTTTATCTGTAAGTCCCTTGAAAAATGGTATGGCACATACCCAGGGCCTGTAATCTAAATGCTACCATGGGGCCTGAGGCACCGGTTTTGCAAACTACACAAGTAATCTTTCAAACCTGCTTCAGGCTGCTATTGCAGGGCCTGTGTGTGCAATTTACTGCCACCTCAACTTGGTGTTTAAAACCACTTGCCAAGCCTTAAACTCCCCTTTATTACACATAAGTCGCCCCTAAGGTATGCCCTAACTATCCCCATCCGCAAGGCGCTGTGTAACTAAAAAGCAGGACATATACATATAAGATTTACAAGTCCTGGTAATAAAAAACAGCTACATTTGTTTTTCAATACTGTGGGCTCATTCCTCTCCTAGGCTAGCATTTGGGATTCCTTAAAACCATTTTTAAGCTGTAATTTCTGATCAGAAAGGAGTAGCTTCATCATGCTTCATATCTTTGGAATGGTGGAGATAAATCCTCTTTAATGGTAAAGTTGAATTTGACATTACCATTTTAGAAATGCCACTTTTAGAAAGTGGACATTTCTCTGCTCTTAACTTTGCTCTGTGTGCTTGCTGCCTGTCTCCAATACACGTCTGGCATAGTAGGACAGCTACACTTTGTACATTCTCTTTAGACAGTCACAAACACAGGAAGGGCAGGGTGTGACAAAGGACTTATCTTCATTTATCTGCATTCTGATACCCTTCCGGGACAGGAAGGGGTAGCAGTAGCTCACACTTACATCTGAATAGGCTGTGTCCTGTCTTCACACAAAGGGCTGGGTTGATAGGGCCCATTGTACACTTCACTGGGTTCCTTTAAAGTCACCCCCTATATTAAAGGCACTTTTGGGTATAAGTACCAGGGTTCCGACCCTACCAAATCAGTATAGTGCTGGACCTTGGAAGATCTCTGCTGGAGTAAAGACTGTTGTGCTGAAAGGATTGCCACTTTGGTGTGACTGACTGTTCTGAGGAACTGCTTCTCTTCTTTGCCAAGCTGCCTTGCTGCCTGCTGATCTATGCCTTGCTGTGGACAAGAACTGGACACTCTCACTTGAACCCAGAGCGACTCCAAGGGCAGGCTGGCTTGCCTCCTGTTTTTAACAGTCTCAGAGAGACAAAAGAATTCCTGCACACCTGCTAGTGCTGCTGGACTCTGCCATCTGTGAGTCTCACCCTTGCCTGAGGTGCCCCTTCCAATACTGCGAAACAACCATAACAACGCAGTCATTACAATGCACTACCATTACAACGCAGGTGTTACAACGCAACTGCATTTACATCGCATGCTATTACAATGCAGACATTACAACACATGTCACTATAACGCATACCATTACAACGCATGCCATTACAACGCATTATAAGGTAAGTAATAGAGTTTATATTAGTTTTAGGGTGGGTATGGGTGTGGGGTACATGGGAATAGTATTTTTTACCCCCACACTATCAAACAGTTACCCTACTGTGGAACTCACTGGAGTGGGAATAGTAATTTTTACCCCTACACTATCCAACACTTACCCTACTGTTGCACTCTCTGGAATGGGAATAGTAATTTTACCCATACACTATCCAACACTTACCCCACTGTTACCTTAAAGTATTATGCGTTGTAATGGTAGCAATGTAATGGTATGCATGGTAATGGAATGCGCTGTAAAGTTAGTTTCTAAAAGTGCGTTGTAATGGCATGCGTTGTAAAAGTAGCTGTGATGTAAAACCCGCATTGTAAAGGCATACGTTGTAATTGTTTGCATTGTACCGTCATATATTCCAGTACTGGGCCTCAGAAGTGGGTTCTGCAGCTGATTTCTGCATAAACAGATGCATTGTCTTGACTGTGTGAAACTTTCTGCTCTATCGCCCTTCGAAGCCGACGCAGAGGCCGCTCATTGACAAAGATTCCACATCCGTTGCTGCTCAAAGATGATGCTCAGAGCGGCTCAACGGTGAAGCATTCCATTTGCTACAACGGAGCTCGACGACGATGTGGGACTCTCTTTGCGTGGAACAACGACGACGCAGGAGACGCTTTACATCGACCAAAGCTCCATCTAAGGTATTTATTGTTCGGAACTTGTCTGGGTCCTGTAACCAGCCTGCCATCTATAGCAGCCGGCCTCAAATTTGACATTGCACTGGGCCCTCGCTACCTCACATAACCTTTTGCCTCTAGTAACTTATTAGCACTCTTTTCACATTACATCTTTAAAAGTTCATATCTCGACTTCTACTAATTAGATCTTTGTTGTTTTGGTCTTGTTTTACTCAGATGAATATCCTACATTTTCCTTAACACGGTTGGAGTCTTTTTGGGGTATTTGAATTGAGTTACAGTAATTTAAGTGTTGCACAAATACTTTACACATTTATTTATTTATTTATTTATGTCATTTGTAGAGCACCTGAATCACCCCAAATGAGGTATCTCCGCGCTGTAGACGCACAGGTATATCAGTGGGGAATTTTAGCTGAAGAGTGAAGTTTTCAGTTTTTTTCTGAAGCTAAGGTAGTTGGTTCAGAGGCGTATGTACAAAGGGAGCTGATTCCAGTATTGGGGCGCCAGATGGGAGAATGATTTGCCTCCCAATCTGGTTTGTTTGATTCGCGGGATGGTGAGAAGGCCTTTCCCTGCGAGCGGAGAGTGCGCGAGGGTGAGTGTCTGGTCATTTGTTGGTCAGGTACGTTGGACCCAGCTGGTTAAGGCCCTTAAACACAAGGCAGCAGATTTTAATTTTAATTCTCATGCGAATGGGTAACTAGTGGAGTTTACGGAGCAGGGGCAGTGAGGGCGTGCGGTAAGGTGCGCTGGTTACTAGGCGGGCAGCAGTGTTCTGCACCACCTGGAGGCCGTCCAGGGCATATCCATTGGCAGCGATCAGCAGGGCATTACTGAAATCCAGATGGCTAAGGACAAGGGCATGAACCAGGGACCTCATTTATGAAAGCCTTGCGCCACCGGTGCGTCACTTTTTCCCATGTTAAAAGTGACGCACCGGCGGCGCAAGGCCTTCATAAATAAGGCCCCAGAGTTTTACGGGTGGACGTGGGGAGAAAGTGAAAGACTTTGCGGAGAAAGCTAAGTGCGTGAAAGCAGGCTTGTTTAGTGGTGGCTATATGTTCGTCGAGGTTGAGTTTGCTGTTGATTAGGACTCCAAGGTTTTTAACAACTGGCTTGGGTGATGGTGCTTGGCCCATTTCTTCCGGCCATCAGCTGGGGGACCAGGTGGAGAGTGCTTCTCTGAAAAGCAATATTTCGGTTTTGCCCGCGTTTAACTGCAGGAAGTTTCTGCTCATCCATGTTGTTATTGTCCTCATTCCTTCGAGGAAAGCGTTTTTAATATTCGGGGTGTCTTTGTCGAATGTGAGGAGGAGCTGCGTGTCATCTGCGTATGTGATTGGGATGAACCGGCTTTTCCTGAGGAGTGCGGCGAGAGGGGCTACATAAATATTAAATAGCGAGGGGCTGAGGCAGGAGCCCTGCGGTACTCGCTTGGTTACTGGGGTGGTTTCTGAGCTCAAAGGTCCGAGATGGACCGTTTGTGTTCTGCCACTGAGGAAGTCCCTTATCCAGTCTAGTGCTGTGACCTGGATCCCAACTGATTCTAATCTTTCTAGCAGGATCTGATGTGAGACGGTATCGAATGCGGCGGAGAGGTCGAGCAGTATGAGAATTACTGCTCGACCAGCGTCCGCCTGCATACGAATGTCATCGATCACATTGACTAGGGCAGATTCGGTGCTGTATTTAGGATGAAATCGCAATTGTGTGGGGTCTAGACAGTTGGAGGATTCAAAAAAGTTGGAGAGGTGGGTGTTGATGTGTTTTTCTAACAGTTTACTGTAAAGGGGGAGAAGTGAGATTGGCCGGTAGTTAGTAATGATTTCAGGAGAGAGTTTGCTGTTTTTCCTAATAGGCGTAATCTGGGCTGCTTTCCAATCATCCGGCAGCTTTCCTTCTTTGATCGAACTGTTCAGCACTGCACACAATGGTGAGGCCAGTACGGCTTCAAGTTTTTTGGCCATTTTGGCTGGGAGAAGGTCTTTGGGAGAGCATTATTTGGCTGAAGTAAGAAGGGATTCGGTTTCGGAAATGGTCAGAAGGGGGGATTTGTCCAGGGTGATGAGACTGAGTGGTCTCTGGGCTGGATCAATGACTATATTGTGGCTGAGATTGGCATTTGTAGCAGAAATGTTATTATAGATGTCATCGATTTTTTGGGAGACGTGACTGGTTATTTCATCGCACAGAGATTGAGTGGGTTCTTCAGCTGGAACTGCAGGCGGTGGGATTAATGAGGCTTTTAAGGACCTAGAAGAGGGTTTTAGGGCCGTTATCTGCTTGCTCTAGTTGGGTGGCTATGTAATTTTCCCGGGCCGCCTTTAGGTTCTTGTGGTAGGTACCGAGGGCTGTCTTGAATTGCTCTTTGTCAAGTGCGTCCTTAGTGGGCGACAGAGGAGCTCAAGCTTTTTACATATGTCTCTTAAGTTAAGCCTGACTGCTCTGTGCCAAGCTACATTAGGGTGGGAATCTGGGGAAAGAGGACATCCCTGGCACGTTCCACGCTTTATCGGGATGGGGGAAAGATATGCCTGCCTATTAGGACCTGAGTGGTCATCCCGGTGTACAGCAACTGGATGTATGCCGTGAGTTGAGGTTCTATCCCCACCCGCCATAGAACCTCGAATATATACTACAATGCTAGTTTATCAATGGCCTTTTCAAGGTCCAGTATAAGGCATGCAGCAGGTGGGAATCTTCCCCATACACTGTCTTGGACCTGAAACAGACTACGTATATTTTGGGAGGTGTTCCGCCCGAGCACAAAACCGCATTGGTTGGGGTGCACCAGGCGGGGGTGCACCTCTGCGATTCTTTCCGCAAGGATTTTTCCCAGTATTTTACAGTATGCGGTCAGCAGGGTGATAGGGCTGTACGATGACCTAAGTAGTGGATCCTGGTCTGGTTTAGGAAACGTCACTAGCGTGGATTCTCGCATGGACCTGGGGAGCATTTTCGTCTCTAGTGCTGCCTTATAGACAATCCCCCAGATTCATCAAGAACACATTTTGTGATTCTTTAATAGCGAAAAATACAGATTCGCTATTAAGGAATTGCAAAATGGAATGCATCAAGAAATCACTAAAAAATAGCGATTTCTTAATATTCCTTAATTGCGACTCGCAAATTGCGACTCGCAATTAAGGAATACCTCAGCATTCATTCCTATGAGCCTAGAGGCCCCTAGGAATGAATGGGAAGACAATCTCAATTTGCTAATCGCAATTAGCGATTTGCAAATTGAGATTGCGATTTCAAGGGTGCAGGGGTGTCCAAAGGACACCCTGTTGCACCCCTGAAATTGATTTGTGCACATATGTTAAGCCCACACATGCCCTTAGGGCATGTGTTCGCGCAACTTGAACTTTGAAAAATGCACTTTAGTGCATTTTTCAAAGTTTTTGCAAATCACCATGAAGTTGTACTTCATGGTAATTTGCGTGCCCTATTAGCGAATTCGCAATTTTTTAAACTTTCATGCATTGCATTTAAGGAATCTCAATGTGAGATTCCTTAAATGCAATAAATCGCAATTTAGCGAATTCTCTATTTGCGATTTTTGTATTTGGGATGATGCATCCCAAATGCAAAAATACCGGTCGCAAAGGGGCAGATTCTGAGAATGCCCCTTTGGAAGCCGATTTTGGTTTGATGAATCTGGCCCAATGTCTATCTGTTGGACTAGTTGCTGGGAGAACATAGTGTAGAATTCTATGGGGAAGCCATCATGGCTGGAGGCCCTGTTTTTGGCCAGGTGTCGTATCGCTTGTTTGATCTCTGATGCTATGAGTTGTTCATCAAGGGGGTCTGGTAATCCTCCGTCAGCTGTGTCAAAGCATCAGTTTCTAGCATTTCGTGGATATATTGCCCTCTGTTCAGAGTCGGTTCCCTGTATAAGTTCTCGTAGTATTCATGAAAGAATATCTGCATGCACATACTCAATCTCACCTGCGGCGTTTCTGATACTGGTGATCGGTTGTGCTTGTAGGTTCTTTCTAAAGACCCATACGAGCAAAGTGCAGGCTCAGTTTCCCTCCTTGTTGGCTCTAGTGGTGTATGCCCGAAAATTATACATGTGCAAGTCTGCACAGGCTTCTGCGTATTTAGGGGCAGATTTATGTTAACTGGCGCATCCCGAGGGATGCGCCAGTTAACATGCGCCACAGTGCGCCACAGCTACGCCACCCATGGTGCGCCGCATTTATGATGCGGCGCACCATGGGGCAAAAACGGCACAGGTGCGTGACGCATCTGTGCCGGAAATGTGGCGCATTGCTGGAGTTGCGTCGCAAGCGTGACGCAGCTCCAGCAATGCTCTGGGGGGGCCTATTCTTTCAATGCTGCCTCAAGCCTTACGCCTGCTTCAAGCAGGCGCAGGGTTTTGACGCAGCATTGCCCTGAAAGTGACTGAGTGAAATCTCATAGATTTCACTCAGCCACTTTCAAGAGGCGTTCCTGCGCAGGAACGCCCCCCCTGCGCAGGAACGCCTCCTCATGGCGCAGTGCTGTACAGCGTGACGCATCTCCTAGATGCGTCACGTTGTAAATAGGGCACAGGGATGCGCCACGTTTCCGCGCCGTTGCGTCACGCAACGGCGGCGTAAACGTGGCGCAAGCCCTTCATAAATCTGCCCCTAAGTCTTAGCCTCTGCTACTTGCGTAAGGGAGATCTGCTGTGTGTCAGCTTCCTTAGACAGTTGCGCTACTTGCTGCTCTGTTACGTGTACCACCTGCTCTAGCGTTTTTTGTACCCCCACGATTTGCCTAAAGCATGCTCCCCGCAGGACCACTTTGAAAGCGTTCCACTCGAGTGTTCTAGAATTTGTGGTGCGTACGTTTTCTTAAAAGTAGCTTTGAATGTTCTCTTTTTGTTCATGTTAATAATAATAATAATAAGTCAATTTATAAAGCGCCTGGTTACACTATGTATCCCCGCGCTGTTGGAACACTGGGTCTTCCAGGCAATCTCGGGGGAGCTGCCACGTGGGAACCACAGGTGTGGGTGGGTGCTACCTGAGAGTCATGATGCGGGCGTCATGGGCCGATATCACCCTACCTAGGTAGTCTGAATGTTAGATTAAGGGAAGGATAGTCCGTGTGCACATGAAACGGTCTAGCAGTACTCACAGATTATGGGGAATAGAGTGGAAGGAGTGGAATTTAGTTGTCGGATGCTCATGACAGCAGGTGTCCGTTAGTGACCAATGGTTGATCCAGGCTTGTAATCAGGCTGTTTGTGAAAAGGCTTGTGAAGCTTTGGCGGGGGTAGGATCTGTCCAGAGCAAGATCCAAGGCACAGTTATAATCCCCTCCTAACACCCACGGGGAAGATGTGAATTGAGCCAAACTACTCAATAGGGTCTCCCAGAAAATTGTCTGTTCTGTGTTGGGGGCTTATATACTGCCTATTAGTATTGGCTGACCGTCTAATAACCCCTCCAAGAATGCAAATCTTTCTCCGGCCAGTCTCTAAAAAGGGGACTCCAGGTCAGAGCCAGACTAGGGCTCCCTTTGCATACGCTGAATATGTTGTAGCACAAAAGTTACCCCCTTTCTTCTAGAGCTTGTCTAGTTCCACTTTGCTACATGTATCTCTTGTAGCAGAATGACCTGTGCTTGCTGGCACTTGATATACGCGTGAATAGCATAGCACTTTCTAGCCGTGTGGATGCCCCTGGCATTTAGAGTGAGAAATGTAATATCTGTTGTTGAATTCATGGTGGTTTGTGGGCTTCGCGGTGTTGGAAAGTGGTCTCGGAAACACTCTGGTGGGCATTGGTTTCTATCTGATGGGAGGTGTAGACCTGTGAACGAGCATTTCTGCCCTTTGTGGTGGGATAGGTGGGAGGGTAAGGTGTGGTAAGGGGTTGAACTCGAACACTGTGGGGTTGGAAACCCAAAACATGGAACCTGCTGCAACGTTCAACACGTCCAAGCCGGTACTACTGCGTACCCATTAACAAAACGTACTGGGGGTCCATCTGGCATGGGTGCGCCCCTAAGGTCCTCTCACGGGGCCCCATAGCGTTGTGTGTCAAGTGTACGGGGAGTCGTGTGCTGGTGCGTGTAGGGTCTTTTACCATCGCGGGGCGCAATATGTGGTGTAGTGCTAGGCAGTGCGAGTGGCTTCTGGAGTCCTCATAGCTACCATCTCTCCGAAGCTACAGATGAGTGTGTCCGCAGTCTATGATGTGACCTTTGGTAGGTTCCCGGAGTTCTCGCCAGAGTCACTAGAGTTATTAGGGTCTTCTTCAGGCGTGAAGATATGCGGAGTGCCTTCATGGTCTGATGTGGAAAGATTCATCCCCAAGTCCGCTGCTGCTTGTATTGCTTTCCGGTGTTCCGCTATGATCTGTTCCAAGTCTGGTGATGTCAACGATTTATGAAGTGACTGTATATTCGAGCGTTTTGGGGTTTTCAGGTTTTTGCGCATCGGGGGCTTTGATGTCTTGGGCCTTGGTGTTTTAGTGTTCCTTTGAGATGGATCAAGGCGCAGGTTAATTTCCATCCAGTTTGTTGCTTCTTGTGGATCTGTGAAAAATGTTGTGGTCTCTTTGTAAATATTTTGAGCCGTGCCGGGAGCAGCAGTAAATATTGAATGTTCTGGCTCTGGACTAGTCTCCTTATCTCGCAGAATGACGCTCGCTTTTGCTGCACTGCTCTGGTGTTTTCTGGAAAGAGCATAACATGTTTGTCCACCACCATGATGGGGTTACTCTCTCTGGCAGCTCGCAATATGGTATCTCTGTCCCGGTAGTAGAGTAGCTTGACGAGCATAGGATGAGGAAGCGAGCCCAAAGGAGGGCGGCGCGCCGGCACCCTGTGCACCATTTCAATGAAGAACTAGGGGGTTAGTTCTTCATGTTGAGTGAAAGAGCAGAGCCAGGAGTCTGTGTATGCAATGGGGTCCCTGCCCTACATGCATTCTGGCAAATTTAATGTTCACAGGATGCTTTTCCTAGAACACCCCTCCAAGTCGTCTGCTCTTTCCTCCAGGGTTGTGACTCATGCTTAAAGGTCTTTTATGGATCCTTGGTGAGTTTTGGTTTGAGGTTCCATCATCGCCAGTGCTTGTTCACCGTCCGTCACCTTGACCGCCAACTTCCGGTGATCATCCCGCAGGAGGCTGTGGTCCGTGGCCAAGGTCCAGAAGCATTCTTCCATAGTGACTCGTGAGTGCGCTATTGCTGCCAGGACTCTATCCAGTTTATCAGACATGGTGGCTCTAGAGTCTGCGCCCTGCTTTGAGCCTCCTGGAGTCGGGCGGTTGTTCTGGTTTGATGAGAGGCTGGGGGGCCCCAGTTGTCCTGAGGGGTCCCATGGTCACAGGTAGTGCTGAAAGCGCTGGGCCGCTTTATTGTGTATCGCTGTGCGCCTGTACCAAACCTCGGGTGACTGTCCCCCTCTCTTTATTCCTCTCTGCTTACGTGCTAGGAACTAGGCAGTGAGCGCCCTGTAGTCCTGTTGCACCAAGTGGTTTTCAGCTCTATATTTTCCCTGGTGAGGCTTTCTGGCTCCTCCGATCTGTACCTGCTTAGGCCACAGCCGATCTCTTGTCCGGCCCGCAGCCCAGCACCCCGTTGTTTACCTCAGGCTCCTGCCTCAGTAACCGGGAGGATCTCTAGGGCCCTTGCAGCCACTTGTGCACAATTAGCACCTGCACTTTCTGCTGCATTAACTCCTCAACTTTCCGACCTCCCTGATGTACTGCCCGCTCGAGTGCTGTTGCGGTCTCCCCCCGTAGAGCCTCTCCACCTCCATCACACTTCTCCAATTAGTGAGTGGATCCACCGGGAGATAAGGTGAGACCCCTTTTCAGCCCTTCTCTCTGTTGTTGCAGGCCTCTTTGTCTGTTGTCGCGATCCTCCCACGACTCCCAACTGTTATATGAGCCGTGCTGGTAGCAGTATCCCCGTTCCCAGTGATAGTGTTGTTCTTGGTGGCAGCCAGAGGGGGGGGGGCAGAACACGTGGGTAATGGGCTCTGCTTCGGCTTCCTCACCTCGTCAGGCCCCCCTCGTCTGCTACCGCCCATGTGCACTCGTGAAGCTGCCAGGTGCAGTCAGGGCTTCTGTGGGGCGCTGGAGCCGTTGAAAGGGCAGGCCAGTAGGATGAGAGAGGGGAGTTCGTACCCAACGGTTACTCACTGCTGTACCGGGTGGCTGCTCCTTTGTGCTGCCTCACCCCACGACGGTCGGCCCCTGGGTCGCTAAACACTGTTAGGAGGGGCTCAAACCTCATCTCCCACAGGGGTGCCTGTCTTGTCCTTCCCTCACTTACGGTTTGCGGTTGGACTTCAGTCCGGGAGATCACGATATGCCGGGGTGTCACCCTCATGCCCTTCTCCCCCACCTCCATTTTGAGTACGGGCCTGTCGATGAAGCTGCAGCACCGGGCTTCGCTATTGCCCACTCCCCAGCATCCCGCCTTCAGCACTGCACACTCTGTGCAGGTCTGCGCCCTGCGCACTTGCCGCTTATTCCTGGGTGCCTGTTAACTGGGGTCCCTTGGAAGTGCTGGCTGAAAGTCCGGAAATCACATGACAGGCTCCATTTTGGGGTCAGGTGCCCTGCCTCGCCGCTGTCCCAGAGTGGTCGTTTTTGGCTTTCGTCTTCTTTTTATCCGTATGTCTCTGATACCGCTGATGTTCAGGGACTAATCTTATGCCTTCCTGGCGTCCCTTTGATCCTCACCAGTGCGGATGGTTGCCGCTTGTCGGGGCCCGCACTCGGAGCCTCAGCAGAGCACGTCCTCCATTGCGGCCAGTTAAGGCACGCCCCCCCATGTGTTAATCTCATATGTTCTATTTTATTATGTGTGGTAGTCACTTTGTGAAGGAGAGCCATATCCAACTGGAGAAATCATCCATAACATTAATTCAACTGAAATTATTAATATTATTATTATTATTGAATAATAAAAATATGCTAACCTTTTTATAGCATCTGCTGTATGCCATTTTCTACTGAGGAAAACTCTAAAGGTATAAAATCAGGAATACCAAAATCAGTAATCAAGCCTCTCTTTTTTCAGTTCACAGGATTCCGGAAACCAATTATCTATAGCTAGATATCAAGGGCCTCATTTATGAGGTTTTACCGTAGGGCAGTGCGGCCGGCCTCCCTGCTGCGCTGCCCTACGATAAAAGAAAAGGGTAGGAACGCAAAGTGTCTATGATATACGGCGCATTCCTGTCATTTTCCCCTGTGCTGGTGTACAGTGGGTTGCCGTGTGTGAATGCAGGTACCTTTTCACCATGGTGCAAGGGTGCCTGCGTTGAGGGAATGATTGTTTTGTGCAAAAAAAACAATCACAAGAGGATTTTTTCCTTTTTTTATGTGTGCTGCAGAATGCACCAAACATAGAAAAATGAAAAACGAAGAGAAATAAAGACATTTCTCCTCATTGTGCCTCCCTTACGCCTTCCCTGGGAAGCCGTAGATTGTTGGCGCTGCCTCAGCTTTACGATTTCTCATAAATTTGGAACAGTGTCAAAATGCCATAGATGTTGCTGGGAATGCCAGCAACAACCATTGCACGCCCCTTTAACGCAGAAAACTGCCTTAAAGGGGACCATATTTATAAGGCAGAATTAAGCCCAAAAATTGGTTTTGTGCTGCCTTGTAAATATGGGGCAGGCTCCAGCGCCACGGAATGTCACAAAAAGTGACGTTCCAACTGCACACAAGGCCTCATGGGTCTCATAAATGAGGCCCCTAAAGTACAAAACAAAATCAATCAATTTTTGAAAAGTTCATAACTCCTCAGGATTAGCAAAGGTTCAAGGTGGTTCTACTTCGTCTGGATCATCTTCAAAGATGAACTGACAGCAATGTTAAATAAATAACTTTCACATCGGACTCTTCATATGTATCTCTGTCAGCAGATACCAAATATGCTCCCTCAGGTGACACTCACTTTCTATTTGGCACTCTTTCTCTCATTGTTTCTTTGGAAACAGGCAATGCAATCTCACTATTTTCAGAATCTATTTCAATTGTTTCTGTTTCTTCCCTGATAGACTTTGGTCCCCGAGTCTTTCTGTGGAGTCTTTTGCTGCTTCTCATGGATGCAGCCCACTTATCCCATCAATGCACCTTTTCAACTTTTGTTCTTCACTTTTAAATCTTCCTCTCCACTCACAGCTGGACTTGTGCCTTAATCAACAACTTGGCTCACTGTGAAGTGCTTTCCTCTTAGGTTTGAGAGTTGGATCTCCCACTTTACCTTTTCATGAACTGGGATATTAGGGACACCAGTCTTGATTTCTTCCGGATGCTCATGACTTTGCAACAGTATTGTTTCTTCTTGATTTTCAATCTGCTAATTTTCGACTGGCTACCTAAACTTTCACCAGGATCTTCTTCTCCCCCGGTGAGGGGAGCAGCACAGAGAACGACACAATATTAACACCAAACGCTAGTGCTTCTACGGTCAAAAAAGCGAGAAAGAGAGGCTCTTACCGCAAGAAGTCTAAGTTTAAGTCAGAAGCGCTATCTGCTGATAATACCAAGGGGGTGCTAGTAGTAGGATCTGTGCCAGTGGAAATAACAGGGCAAGACGTTGAGAATGGCTCAAACGTTATTTCAGAGACTCTGTCCCTCACCACCCGTTGTTGTAAATATTTTTGTCCACCCTAAGCGTGGAAGGGTATTCTCAGATGTGAGACCCTTGCTCATTGCACCATCAGGATTCAAGCAAACCGGGCCGAAGACGGCTGTAATGCCAGAAACCGGTCCCCGGGAGCTTGTTTCCTTCCCAGTGTAAGAATTGGCTTTTGTAGTTTGGTTTGCCCTGTTCCCATCATGCACTGGGACAGGAACAGACTAATTTGCATACAGCCAGGTTCTGAAACTGGGATGGTGCAGTGAGCTAAAAAACGGTGTTGGATCTAGCCCTGATCTCTTGACTGGGTGAGAGCTTTCTGCTTAATTCAGAGACTCTGTCCCTCACCACCCCTTGTTGTAAATATTTTTGTCCACCCTAAGCGTGGAAGGGTATTCTCAGATGTGAGACCCTTGCTCATTGCACCATCAGGATTCAAGCAAACCGGGCCGAAGACGGCTGTAATGCCAGAAACTGGTCCCCGGGAGCTTGTTTCCTTCCCAGTGTAAGAATTGGCTTTTGTAGTTTGGTTTGCCCTGTTCCCATCATGCACTGGGACAGGAACAGACTAATTTGCATACAGCCAGGTTCTGAAACTGGGATGGTGCAGTGAGCTAAAAAACGGTGTTGGATCTAGCCCTGATCTCTTGACTGGGTGAGAGCTTTCTGCTTAATTCAGAGACTCTGTCCCTCACCACCCCTTGTTGTAAATATTTTTGTCCACCCTAAGCGTGGAAGGGTATTCTCAGATGTGAGACCCTTGCTCATTGCACCATCAGGATTCAAGCAAACCGGGCCGAAGACGGCTGTAATGCCAGAAACCGGTCCCCGGGAGCTTGTTTCCTTCCCAGTGTAAGAATTGGCTTTTGTAGTTTGGTTTGCCCTGTTCCCATCATGCACTGGGACAGGAACAGACTAATTTGCATACAGCCAGGTTCTGAAACTGGGATGGTGCAGTGAGCTAAAAAACGGTGTTGGATCTAGCCCTGATCTCTTGACTGGGTGAGAGCTTTCTGCTTAATTCAGAGACTCTGTCCCTCACCACCCCTTGTTGTAAATATTTTTGTCCACCCTAAGCGTGGAAGGGTATTCTCAGATGTGAGACCCTTGCTCATTGCACCATCAGGATTCAAGCAAACCGGTCCGAAGACGGCTGTAATGCCAGAAACCGGTCCCCGGGAGCTTGTTTCCTTCCCAGTGTAAGAATTGGCTTTTGTAGTTTGGTTTGCCCTGTTCCCATCATGCACTGGGACAGGAACAGACTAATTTGCATACAGCCAGGTTCTGAAACTGGGATGGTGCAGTGAGCTAAAAAACGGTGTTGGATCTAGCCCTGATCTCTTGACTGGGTGAGAGCTTTCTGCTTAATTCAGAGACTCTGTCCCTCACCACCCCTTGTTGTAAATATTTTTGTCCACCCTAAGCGTGGAAGGGTATTCTCAGATGTGAGACCCTTGCTCATTGCACCATCAGGATTCAAGCAAACCGGGCCGAAGACGGCTGTAATGCCAGAAACCGGTCCCTGGGAGCTTGTTTCCTTCCCAGTGTAAGAATTGGCTTTTGTAGTTTGGTTTGCCCTGTTCCCATCATGCACTGGGACAGGAACAGACTAATTTGCATACAGCCAGGTTCTGAAACTGGGATGGTGCAGTGAGCTAAAAAACGGTGTTGGATCTAGCCCTGATCTCTTGACTGGGTGAGAGCTTTCTCCTTAATTCAGAGACTCTGTCCCTCACCTCCCCTTGTTGTAAATCTTTTTGTCCACCCTAAGCGTGGAAGGGTATTCTCAGATGTGAGACCCTTGCTCATTGCACCATCAGGATTCAAGCAAACCGGGCCGAAGACGGCTGTAATGCCAGAAACCGGTCCCCGGGAGCTTGTTTCCTTCCCAGTGTAAGAATTGGCTTTTGTAGTTTGGTTTGCCCTGTTCCCATCATGCACTGGGACAGGAACAGACTAATTTGCATACAGCCAGGTTCTGAAACTGGGATGGTGCAGTAAGCTAAAAAACGGTGTTGGATCTAGCCCTGATCTCTTGACTGGGTGAGAGCTTTCTGCTTAATTCAGAGACTCTGTCCCTCACCACCCCTTGTTGTAAATATTTTTGTCCACCCTAAGCGTGGAAGGGTATTCTCAGATGTGAGACCCTTGCTCATTGCACCATCAGGATTCAAGCAAACCGGGCCGAAGACGGCTGTAATGCCAGAAACCGGTCCCCGGGAGCTTGTTTCCTTCCCAGTGTAAGAATTGGCTTTTGTAGTTTGGTTTGCCCTGTTCCCATCATGCACTGGGACAGGAACAGACTAATTTGCATACAGCCAGGTTCTGAAACTGGGATGGTGCAGTGAGCTAAAAAACGGTGTTGGATCTAGCCCTGATCTCTTGACTGGGTGAGAGCTTTCTGCTTAATTCAGAGACTCTGTCCCTCACCACCCCTTGTTGTAAATATTTTTGTCCACCCTAAGCGTGGAAGGGTATTCTCAGATGTGAGACCCTTGCTCATTGCACCATCAGGATTCAAGCAAGCCGGGCCGAAGACGGCTGTAATGCCAGAAACCGGTCCCCGGGAGCTTGTTTCCTTCCCAGTGTAAGAATTGGCTTTTGTAGTTTGGTTTGCCCTGTTCCCATCATGCACTGGGACAGGAACAGACTAATTTGCATACAGCCAGGTTCTGAAACTGGGATGGTGCAGTGAGCTAAAAAACGGTGTTGGATCTAGCCCTGATCTCTTGACTGGGTGAGAGCTTTCTGCTTAATTCAGAGACTCTGTCCCTCACCACCCCTTGTTGTAAATAAAATCAGTAATCAAGCCTCTCTTTTTTCAGTTCACAGGATTCCGGAAACCAATTATCTATAGCTAGATATCAAGGGCCTCATTTATGAGGTTTTACCGTAGGGCAGTGCGGCCGGCCTCCCTGCTGCGCTGCCCTACGATAAAAGAAAAGGGTAGGAACGCAAAGTGTCTATGATATACGGCGCATTCCTGTCATTTTCCCCTGTGCTGGTGTACAGTGGGTTGCCGTGTGTGAATGCAGGTACCTTTTCACCATGGTGCAAGGGTGCCTGCGTTGAGGGAATGATTGTTTTGTGCAAAATAAACAATCACAAGAGGATTTTTTCCTTTTTTTATGTGTGCTGCAGAATGCACCAAACATAGAAAAATGAAAAACGAAGAGAAATAAAGACATTTCTCCTCATTGTGCCTCCCTTACGCCTTCCCTGGGAAGCCGTAGATTGTTGGCGCTGCCTCAGCTTTACGATTTCTCATAAATTTGGAACAGTGTCAAAATGCCATAGATGTTGCTGGGAATGCCAGCAACAACCATTGCACGCCCCTTTAACGCAGAAAACTGCCTTAAAGGGGACCATATTTATAAGGCAGAATTAAGCCCAAAAATTGGTTTTGTGCTGCCTTGTAAATATGGGGCAGGCTCCAGCGCCACGGAATGTCACAAAAAGTGACGTTCCAACTGCACACAAGGCCTCATGGGTCTCATAAATGAGGCCCCTAAAGTACAAACAAAATCAATCAATTTTTGAAAAGTTCATAACTCCTCAGGATTAGCAAAGGTTCAAGGTGGTTCTACTTCGTCTGGATCATCTTCAAAGATGAACTGACAGCAATGTTAAATAAATAACTTTCACATCGGACTCTTCATATGTATCTCTGTCAGCAGATACCAAATATGCTCCCTCAGGTGACACTCACTTTCTATTTGGCACTCTTTCTCTCATTGTTTCTTTGGAAACAGGCAATGCAATCTCACTATTTTCAGAATCTATTTCAATTGTTTCTGTTTCTTCCCTGATAGACTTTGGTCCCGAGTCTTTCTGTGGAGTCTTTTGCTGCTTCTCATGGATGCAGGCCACTTATCCCATCAATGCACCTTTTCAACTTTTGTTCTTCACTTTTAAATCTTCCTCTCCACTCACAGCTGGACTTGTGCCTTAATCAACAACTTGGCTCACTGTGAAGTGCTTTCCTCTTAGGTTTGAGAGTTGGATCTCCCACTTTACCTTTTCATGAACTGGGATATTAGGGACACCAGTCTTGATTTCTTCCCGATGCTCATGACTTTGCAACAGTATTGTTTCTTCTTCATTTTCAATCTGCTAATTTTCGACTGGCTACCTAAACTTTCACCAGGATCTTCTTCTCCCCCGGTGAGGGGAGCAGCACAGAGAACGACACAATATTAACACCAAACGCTAGTGCTTCTACGGTCAAAAAAGCGAGAAAGAGAGGCTCTTACCGCAAGAAGTCTAAGTTTAAGTCAGAAGCGCTATCTGCTGATAATACCAAGGGGGTGCTAGTAGTAGGATCTGTGCCAGTGGAAATAACAGGGCAAGACGTTGAGAATGGCCCAAACGTTATTAGCCAATCTCAAGAGATTACCTTATCTACTATCTAAAATACTATGATGAATCACAGGGCCGAAAGCAAAGCTGAAAATATACGCACGCAGGGGACATGCAGCAAAGTGAAGAATGCAGTACGTCGTGTGATAAAAATCTGTACTGATACAGCCGATAGCGTTACAGCAGTAAAGGGCCAGAATTTCGGCATTAGAGGACAAAGCGGCAGCTTATAAATTGGAGATGGACGCTATTAAAGCATATGGGGATGATCTCAGTCATAAACTATCCGAGTTGGAGAATCAGGCACGCAGAAGCAACTTGCGTATTCTTGGTATACCGGAGAAGAAAGAGGGGTCCGATGTCCAGAAATTCGTATGTGAACTTTTTACTGAGGCTTTTCCAGATCTGACTCTCAGGGACTGGTCGACTGAAATTCAAAGAGCTCATAGGTTTCCATTTACAATTAGGAACCCCCGTCAAGGAGAGGAAGATCGACCAAGAGCAATCCTAGTGTGCTTTAATAACTTTTTAGAGAGAGAAGCTATATATTCACGTGCCAGGCCAGATAAACGGGGTGTGGCTAAAGACAGCAATTTCTTTGTTCGGCCAGACTTCTGCCAGGCAACAGTCTCCAAATGCTGGCATCTCCGTCAGCTCATACAGAGTTTTCAGAATAAAGGAGCCACTGTATTTTTGCAAAATCCTGCTAAGCTTAAAGTCATTATAAGGGGTCAGATTAAATTCTTCTTTTCAGAGATGGATTCTAAAGAGTTTTTAGGATCTTTATAGTAAGGGATGGTGTTAGCTGTCATCAGCGGTAATTGGCTGTCTTTTCTGTATATGATATGTTTCTGCTTAATCCGCTTTCTCATCACCGGGGGGTCTGTATTTCATAAATAAATTCACAAGGATGATATTCTCTTCTCTGTCCCGGTAGCGGGGGGACATGGCACTCCATATTTAACAGGGACTGAAAGTCCCTGGGCCTCATATGGTGGGATGGGTGGGCTGGGTGGTTTGGTTAGGTTGGGTTGGGTTAGGGGTGAGGGGGGGTTACGAGGATGGGTGTAGAGGGTAAAAAATTAGCAGCAGTCAAGACACAGACAGAAATGGTTCTGTTTGATCAAAAGACATTTAATAATGAATGGACCTGTAAAAAGATTAAGAGATTTTGTTTTTCATTATTCTTTTGTATTGACTTTCCGGTATGTATTCTTTTCTTCTGGAAATGGACAGAAAGCTAAAGATTTGTACATTTTATGTATGTGGACTTAACAATCCTAATAAAAGGCAAGTACTAGCTAGAATTGTTTAGTTGCTACATATTGATCTTCTATGTTTGCAAGAAACCCACATTTCATGGGCTAAAAGGGGATGTCTGAAAAGTTTAGGGCTGGAGATGGTTGTCTGCTCTAAACAAACTGGTGTCTAAAGAGGGGTAGCTATTTTTATGAAACGGGGTCTGGGCGCCTGCGTAAAATCTTCTGCAGATAAATGAGGCCTCTTGGCAATAAGTGAATTTACATTTGACTCTCACAGATTTACTCTGTGTAATGTATACAGCTCGAATTTAGATGACTCTGAACTTATGATTTATCTGAATATAGAACTAGCCCAATGGCCTCAACCCTTAGTAATGTGTGGAGATTTTAATATTCATATGGATGCCAGGATACATATAAGGAAAAATTAGCATATTCAGGCAGAAAGAAGCAGGTGTTTTCTTCATTATGTGGTCTGTGTCTAGATCATGGGCTTCATGAAGCTTGGAATTTATTACACGCAGACGACCCAGGCTTTACTTTTTTTTCTTCCCCTCATACCACATTTGTTCGGCTAGATTATTTATTTATTTCATCATCATTATTAGGCATGGCCGATATTGAGCTGCAGCCAAAAATTGTTTCAGATTATAACCCCTTGATAATTGAACTTACCTTAGGCCCTCACCAGAAAAGTAGCAATCAAGCTTGGTCATTTGAAAGAAATGTATTACTGGATGAGGAGTATTATAATCTTATGACTTAGGTAATTCAGGAGTTCTTTGTGTTTAATAAAGGGACAGCTTCGATTCAAGTTGTTTGAGATACGTTTAAATCAATTGTAAGGCAAGAAACCCTGTGTTACTCAAACACTAAACGCAGAAAGACATGGGTTAAACATAAAAATGATTTTTATTTGGTTATATTGGCTGAGCGGAATTTAGAGGAAACGATTAGACAGGGTCTGGATCCAGTTAATGACCAGAGTGTCCTTACTATTAAGAGGGCAGTAGCTCACACTAATATTGCGGATCAAATAGCGCGGAAATATGTCCAGAATAAAGAAGATTCATACGAACTTAGTGAAAACATTGGCAGAATCCTGGCTACAAGATTAAAACAAAAGGCAGTTTTTAATGACATTGCGAAAATTAAGGACTTAAATGGTGTGTTGTAAGAAACAAAAGAAGGGGTTCTAGAGGCTTATCGAGAATTTTACCAATCTCTGTACAGTGCCACTGTGGCAGAGTCGCCTGCGCAGGATGGAGTAGAATTCTTGAAGGATTTAGATTCATATGAATTGTCGAATATACAAAAAACCCTACCATCGCTCCAATAGCATGGGAAGAAGTCGAGTCAGCTTTATTAGGTTTGGCCCTTGGGAAAGCTATGGGTCCCGATAATATCCCACTTGAATTTTACCGAATATATAGGAATATACTTAAAAACGAACTATTAGAGGTGTGCCAACAAGCCTTCGTAGGCAATGCCCCCGATTCTTGGTTAGATGTAACTATAGTGATTTTTAAAAAAAAGGAAAAAAAGATATTGAAATGGGGTCTTATAGACCAATTTCATTACTTAACACAGAAAGCAAGATTTACTCGAAGATACTCGGCAGTAGGCGCAATGATCTAATGCCGAGATTGGTGTCAAAAAGACAACATGGGTTCATTAAACAAAGAGATACGACAGATCACATTAGAAGGATCCTATCCATGCTGGATTAGTCACAGGCCACTAATTTCCCTGTTGCTGTGGCCCTGCTAGATGCAGAAAAAGCATTTGACAGGGTCTCATGGAGGTTTCTGTGGGCAGTTCTAGCATGGAAGGGATTCCCTCAAGAATTTATCACCTCTGCACAAACATTATATACTCAGCCAAGGGCTGGTATACGTTTTTCAGGTAGACTCTATGGGAGTATAGCACTAGCGAGGGGGACGAGGGTGGTTGCCCCTCTTCCCCTCTGCTATTTGCTCTTTATGTAGAGCCCTTTATAATTCGCCTTGAGAACAACTCTGGAATAAAACCAGTAGAGATACATGACAGGGAGTATAAGGTATCGGCGTACGCAGACAATATTGCCATCGTCACATCTGATATTATTACGGCCTTACCTAAGATTATTGAAGCAACGGAGATATTTGGTAGGTGCTCGGGGTACAAACTTAGGTGCTCATTAGGATTGCGGTTTTTCCGCATCCTCGGGGCCGGCGGAAGCCACCGCCGGCCCAGAGGATGCGGAAAAACCACAGCGGACTGACCAAAGACCCACCGCAACATTAGGATGGCTGGTGGGTCCTGGATTATGTCCGCAGCTTTTCCGCCGCGGTTGGCATAGCTCTAATCTGGTGACGGTGTCTCTCAGACACCGTCAGGCAGATTAGGATGGGATGTAAAACATGCTTCTCCGCGGCGGCTTTTCCGCCGTGGAAAAGCATGTGTAACTTCACTGCGGGGGCCCGTTGCAAGGTGCCTGCCTCTTTCTGCATGCAAATGCAATGACTGCATTTTTAACATTGCCGCGGGTGCAGCTTGAAGCCGCACCCGCAGCAATGTTAAAAATAGAGGATGTGACCGCCAGGGTGGCGGTCACATCCTAATCGCACAGGAGGGGACTCCGCAGCCCATGCAGACGTCCCCTCCTCCTCAGTGATCGCGGACGGACGGAAGTCCGTCCGCGCTCATAATCGGCCCCTTAATGTTACTAAAACTCAACTGATGCACCCGGAAGCTGGTCGTCCCAGCGACATGATTTTTGAACCCGAGGTAACCTATTTAGGTATTAAAATCTCACCTAAGGTGGAGGAAGTGATCCGTCTAAATTCGCACCCCATTATAATAGCAGCAAATTATGCATTAGAGAGCCTAAATAATTTACATTTATCACTTTATGGCAGCTCTTATGTCTTAAAGATGCTTCTTTTTCCTAAATTTTTATATATTTTCCGGACTATTCCTCTATCTATTCCAACATTATTCTTTTCTCGTAACCAAAAGATTTGCTCTAGGTTTTTATGGAAGTACCGACGATCAAGGAGAGCTCTTAAATGGTGTATATTACCTAGGTCAAGAGGCGGTTGGGGTGTTCCTAATGTTCGTTTATATCACTGGATAGCCCTCCTGCAACATAGGGATGTTTTATTCTTACAAGATGATCCTACGGAACACTTCGCCGCACCGTCTATATATGAGATGTTGCTGGGTACCGAGGCGCTGCAATGCCTACTTCGTGTAATTGAACCAATCTACTACAAGAAAACAAAATTTAAAGTCTTTCTGACAGCTTTTGAAATATGGAGGAAGATTAAGAGGAGAATTGGTATAAGCTCTAATTTAAATTTCTACACACCGTTTAATAAATGTAGTCTATTTCCAGAGGTATTTAAGGATCAGGTTATGGCTAGATGGTCTCGCGCTGGAATCCGCAAGGTTGGAGATTTCCTTCAGGGAAACCAGTTAGCCTCTTTTGATCATTTACAATCAAAATATAAGCTAGCTCGTTTAGATTTCTTCAGATACCTCCAGGTTTGTTCTTTCTTTGAGCAGAAAATAACTCACAGATCACATTTAATAGGAGTGAATTTCTGGAGGCCATTAAATGAAGATCTAAAATGGGGCCATTATATCAGCTGCTCTTAGGAAAAACTGAGGATGATCCTTCTGCTTGGGAGACTAAGTGGCAAAATAAGCTTGGGCTACCATTAATTAATTTAGAGAGAATAATTGAGCTATCCGTCACGGTCTTATTCAATGGTCCCTTAAAGAGCCATCATTTTATGTCTATTTTTAATTTGTGTTATACTCCCAAAAAATTCGCAAAATGGAATTCTACGCGGGGCAATGAATGTAATCGTTGTGGGCTACATGCTGCGGATGCATCCCATATGTTTTTCTTTTGTCCCAAACTATGTCATTTTATTAGGGACGTTGAATATTTTCTTAATCATAGCCTAAATATTCAATTGCAACTAACCCCCGATCTTGTGATCTTAGGCTCCCAAGAAAGCTTGGTTAGACCTGGGAAGGATGCCGAAGCTGGCTTTATTTTCATCTGTATGTCTGTCTTCCGACTCTGTATAACAACTCAATGGCTTGATGTAGAGCCACCAACGTTTTTCAACTGGCAATCTAGATTATTGTCCATATGCCATCTTGAGACTGCGGTTTATAAATCTATGGGAAGAAAAAGAAAATGTTGGGCCTAAAATTGTGGGATCCTATCGCCAATTGGATATGAATTGCTTATTTTCTTTGCTGTTTTTTTCTCTAATTTATGAGATTTGTGTAAATGGACATCAAATTGGATAAAGTATTACATATGTTGGTAAATTTCTGTGTTTTCTCTGATCTTCTTCTCCCCCTCTGGATTCACACAGTGCACTCAAGCTTGACTCTGTGAATCAGTGGAGTACTTCTAAAACTCTTGATAAGAAGAGAAAGAGCATCAACCCCCTTCAAATTTGCAGAGGCAAACACTTTTCCAAGCTTGGATTGATAATTCCATTGATCATTTCAGGCACACCTGAAGTGTGTGGTTGGTAACTGCAATTACATTTTTTCTCAATTTGTAAGTCAGTTCACAGCAATATCAGAGCCTCAATGAGTTCCTCGATTTGTTTAAATAGAAGTAGGCATGCCAAACTGTGGTATCAACTCCCTCAACAAGAGTTTGGTCATACTCATGCTATAACTGCTCCTGGTCAGATAGGCCTCAATTGATTTAGAAAACTAGCAGATAATCACAAGAACATCTCTGAGCCCATTATAAACAAGCATTTCAATGAAGTCTGCTTGCAGTCTAGTAAATGGTCCTTCAGATTTCCCTATTTGATTCATCATAACTAATGTGTGCTTACCGTAAATAATGCTGTGACAGGTGATGCATCATTAGCATAGATCTTCTGCTTTAATTCTGAACTTTGTGTTGAACCAATAACCTTTAAATGTTCAAATCATACTGTCTCTTCCTACATGGGTTTGCCCCTTGGTGTCCAAAACTGCCCAATGTCAGGCACTGCTCCAAATGTACTTTGGCTCTCTGTAAATCGTCACACTGGCTATACACAAGCTCTCATTATTCTCTTTTTTTTTAAAACACACTTTAATGGTTTTCTTGGTTTCTTAAGTCATACATTATGTTAGGTACTTTGGTAGACACAATTGCAGTAGTATACCATGCATAATGTCATGTGTAAACCTTAGCATTTCAGTATTTGCAAGCAAGTTATACCATTTCGTACAGTGTACATTACAGTGACCTTATTTGGATGATAAATAGCTAGTAACAGGATACTCTTGCAAGTGCATTTAATATAACTTCAAACTACGAACCCCCCATCTCCCTCTCCCCCCTACACTGGCTGCACTCCAGTTAGTATCAATGTTACCCAGTGTCGCCCTGATTCCTTCTTCGCTCATTTTGGCATGATTAACATGCGTATTGCATGTGGTAACATTGCACATGGAGCTATTCTTGGGTCAAAGTCATACCATCGGGGGACTATTTGCAATTGTTTTTCTATTTGTCATTTACTACAGGTACAGGTGCATGTTCTAGGGCTTTAAATGCCTCTAACATTAAATCCAAGTCCATTGAAATCAAGGTTCAGCGCAACCCTCAGGCCTCTTCCCTCCTAATGTCGGGGCCCTTGCCGATTTCCACCTCATAATTATTGCACGCTTTGCAATGAGAAGTGCTAGGTCAGTGAATTGCGAGTGCACCTTATTTTATTTTGACCGCCGGTGAATCCCAAATATGCAGTTTCCAGCTGTCTCCTCTTTGGCAATGCCTTGCACCGTTTAGGTGCCCTGGACAACATCTGTACAGAACTCCACTAGCCAGGGCAGGACCACAGCATGTACAGGATGTCAGCATCCTCCGCCTTGCATCTGGGCCAGTAGAGCTGTGTGTTTGGGAACATACGCTATAAGCAGTGTGGAGTGAGATAAGCTCTAAGGTGGATCATATGCTGGATACATTTAACTTTGGAATTACGTGATACCATTCCCTGTCAGTCAGTCACTTTTCTAGTTCCAAGGAACACCTGTTATGTAAATCATAGAGTGAGATCCCAGCATGCACCCGAATACCTTTGTTGAGCCATTTTGTAAAATGCTGCTCCTCATCCATTAAATATATTGCTTGCACCAGTTCATGCGTCGGAGGTTCTTTTCTTGTAGGGTCCCAATGCCTCTTAACGTATGCAAATATTGCTGCATGTGTCATATATAGATTGCCCGAGATCCTGTTTTGGCTAACAAAGTTCTTGTAATCCTTGAGAGCCCCTGCACTGAAGAGTGCCCCTACTGTAGTGACTTCTCCCCCAGACCAGCTGCGAGTGTTCCATTTTGTAATTAGACCTGTGGGTGTAGGGATACCGAGTGGCGGTGTGTTGTTTGACTATGGCGTACGCTGATGCGTGTACTGTAGCGCTTTCCGCCAGTGCTGTGTGCAATATCGTTGGGGCCTTCTCGGGGACTCTAGAGTAAGGCAACAGAAGTGTATGTAGGATCCCACAATTAATCTCCTGGGCTGTATATCCTAGTTCATGTAGGTTACGTCCCACAAACCAGAACGCGACCCACTGTAGTTGGCTTGCATAGCAAGTAGTTCAAATTCCTTGTACCTTGTTACCTAAATCTTATCTTTCAGTCTCAAGTCCAGGACGAGGTACAAATTCCCAAAACAAGGGTTAGTACAAAATGGCAAATCACTTCTTCCCAAGCCAGGATACCTGGCCCAGCCCAGCCTCCTTCAGCCTCTGTTGGGCTCAGACGGGCCTTAGTCCGGGCTTTGTCCGAGCTGCGTCCCGCGCTGCTGGGTAGAGGCATCGCTATAAGCGCGATGGGTAACGCCTCCCGCACCTTTGGCAGCGCTAAGGACGCTGGGACTAGTAGTCCCTGTGAGGCTCACTACCAGGAATCAGATGATAGATTGCCCTCGGACTCCATCGATCTTTTCTCGGCAGGGGACAGCGCACCAGCAAGCCCAGAAGAAAGCACACCTCCTTAGGCATTCGTTATTCTCTGATCAGTCTCTAATCTCTAATGGATTTATTTTGCAGTAAGAAGGTTCAGTTGGTCAAATGGGTGAAGAAAAACAGCCAAGAGGAGGAAGAAAGTGAAAACATTTTTTTGGACTTTACTCCCCCACTGCTCCCCGTAGCACCGCATACCTTGTTCCAGATACGGAATCCAAATGCAGGCCTTTATTTTCACCAGACAGGCCGACCACAGGCCAAACAGTTGTGCGTCCCAGCAGGGTCTCACCCCCTGCAGAGCGTCCACCGGTGAACTCGTAGAGGCTTCCCCAACAGCCGACCAGGCTCGTAAGATGACTTTGTCCCCGTGATTCAGCCTGTTTTGCTCTTTGAGCATGCAGGAGAAGTGGAAAAACAAAGTCACCACCCTGAGCCACGATGTCCCAGTGGGAGCTGTGAGCTAAACTCCTCCGAGAATCCAGCAATCATAGCAAAGTGCATGGAGGTCAGGAGTACCCAATCCCCCTTTGTCTGTCTCCAGTTGCAGTTTACTAGATGCACCTGCCGACGACCAGTACCCCAGATCAAGTCAGATAGTAGCATTTCACGTGCCTTAAATATAGGTGGAGGGATTATCACCAGGAGGTTTGTTAAAAAGTATAGTACTCGTTGGAGAACCACTATTTTGGAGAGCGCCACCTGACCCATTACAGATAGCGGTAGTGATATCCGAAAGGCCGTTTGGGATCGGAGCGTCTGAATCAACCTAGTCAGTTTGCCCTCTATTAGACCATGCAGGTCTCTGTATATATTGACGCCTAAATCTTTGAATGTGTGCTGTGCTATGGTTAGAGAGAGCTGCCAAATTTAAACATGTCTGGGTGAATGCCAGGGTGAAAGAAGGAAGCTTGCAATTTAGCTTTGTTGATAGCCAGACGTGAGACAATTCAAATTGTCTAAAGATGACCGGAACCGGCCCTAGGTCATTGGGTAGATCCTTGGCATATATAATTATATAGTCAGCATATGCTGATAGCACATGCTAGGGAAAGGGGAGGAGAGAGCCATATATCTGAAGATATGGCGCTCTCCTCCTCCCTCCCTGTCATGCAGCGCAGCGCAGGCTCGCCGGGGGCTGCGCTGCATTGTGTGACTTAAAAAAATCTCCCCCCAGACTCTTATGATTTCATTTTAAACACATAGGGTATGATTCACAAAGATGAAGATATATCATTGTGTAAGTTTACTGCGGAGTCTACCCAGTCATAAACCTACCATTGACTTGTAGTTTCTGAATACCATAAAAGCGTAATCTTACACATAAATATAGGTTTACCTTAGTGAATCAGGCCCTGAATCTTCATCTTGGGTTTTAATTATGACACAGGTAAATTGACACGACTTGAATCACAAAGTATGAATTGATGATCATTTTCCATCCATGGCCCCCTTTTAACTCAGATATTGACTGAAACCTGATTAGTATTCTGTATACTGTTTATTGCTACAACTTGCACTTCTTTTCAGAAGAGGGGTAGGTTTGGAACCTCCATGGAATAACCATGGAGCAGGTAGCACAAATATTGAATACAAATGATACGGTGTGGACATTCACCTCGCCATCAATGTGTGAGCCACTCTGGTCTATCTCTAGGACTGTACCAAGCAAGCAATTTTATGTGCCCCTCCGGCAAAGTCATTGTGAATTTGTCACATCTGGTGAACACTGGGAAAAATCATTACTCAGAATCAATTGATTCTGTTGGAACCCAGGTTGTATGATAGTTTGTTTATTATGTTTTGCTTCAGTACTGGTGCTATAGGCATATTCATCTGGAATCGACTATGATTTTGCAAATTTTTAAGTAGGAGTCTGTTGGGCTGGAACTTAATTTACTGTCGTGGAATGGTCTGTAATCTGCTGGATCTGGGGGAAAAAACATTTTTGATTCAATCTGGGGTCTGTCTACATTTGCGCTTCCAGTGACCAATTTTCCCACCGAAATGACAATCTGCACTTTACTTCCGCATATTGACAATTTTTTTTTTTTTTCGGTAATAATTCACAAACCCTCTACCTTTACCTTGAACTTGCATTGGCACCACATCACTCCTCGTTCCAAAACCATGCATATCTTCAGCTCCAAAAATCTAATTCACATTCACACCAAATCCTGCACATAACACAAAATTTATGTCTAAATTCATCATCTGATTTTTACAACTTTTCTGAATTTGTTTTGTCTATCCAATCATTATCTTCTCCTTACCTTTTATTGCTTTGTTTCAAAACAGTCTCTACAATATTTGCATATTTGAGCATTTGAGTATTTCATCAATAGCCTTGGTCTGCTGGTGCAAACACCTCTGTTGGATATGTGAGCTAAGTTCCAGACACAAACCCAAAATGAAATCAGATACAAACCCACTAATACCCTCTCTTTTTTCCTCTTCGACCCACTGTACTAGCAATAGAACTGCATAAGCATTTTCTGATATGCATGCAATTACTCTTTTATGAAATGCATGTACTGACTCTTGTGTAGCTGTCATTATTTTTGCCTAATTCACCTCTTTCTCTGAAGCCTTCTTTTTCAAATGTTCTATCACTGCTTGATACTTCTCCATGACCAGAGCAGCCAGTTCCTCTGCCACCATCCAACAGAGGGTTTGCATTCTGTCCGCAAATCCTTAGGAAAGACAATCTCAAACAATATGGTTGAATATGATTGAATCAATCTCAAACAATATGGTTGAATCAAACCAAAGTACTTTCGAAATAGTCACTAACCTGTTAACCTCTGTATAACACTTACCTGATTTGTCGCAAAAGCCGAGATATGGCCCCTAGCCCCAATAACAAAGGAACATGCAAATAATTCACTCTATTCATTTCTTGTAAGGAACTCTGTCAAAACAAATTATGTTTCGGATATCACTCACAACAACATTAGCTTTCTTTTTTTGTAGTAGACTGTTTCTTTTTCTTTTTATACCCACCTTCCTTCTTCCATGTGTTCCTGTATTTGATTAGATAACCCCAGTTATGTATATAGTCCACTAAGTTTATGATATGAGCTGGTGGAGTGATTAGACCAATTGTTTGTATTTCTGCCTCACCAAATTCCAAAGTGTAGTTTTTACACAAGCTCCTGGTACTGTGCAACTCAATGTCAAATGCTTTTGCTAGTATTTCAAGCTTATCACGAGTCTCATTTGCACACCTAGGGCCAGATGTAGGTAGCCCTTTACCGGTCAGAATCGGCTGAAAATACAGATTTTCGGCCGTTTCCGACCGGTAAAGGGCCACGGAGATGTAGGGGCACAAAAAACTGACATATTCGGTAATTTTACTGAATCTGTAATTTTACCGAATCGGTAAAATTACAGAATCGGTAAAAATACCGATTCTGTAAATTTTACCGATTCGGTAAATTTACCATTTGGTAAAAATACCGAATTCGTAATTTGAGATGTAGGTAGCATTTCTGACAGTGCTACAGGGCCTTTAGAATTCTGTATTTACCATGCAATACAATTGCATGGTAAATTACGAATTCTTGTGTACATGCACATCTGTGCATGTACACCTCTGCCATGTGGCACACAAACATGCCCTAAGGGCATGTCTGTGTGCCACATGGCACAAAAGCCAGTTACAGGGGTGCAACAGGGTGTCAAAGTGACACCCTGTCCCCCTTAGCAATTCGTTATTTTTACTGATTCGGTAAATACCGAATCGGTATTTGCTATTGAATCCTATGGGCTTCAAGGCCCATAGGATTCAATAGCAAATACCGATTCGGTATTTACCAAATCGGTAAATACCGAATCTTACCGATTCGGTAAAAAATAACGAAATTTTACCTACATCTCATTTACAGATTCATAAATACCGAATCGGTAAAATTCGGTATTTATGAATCGGTAAATGAGATTTACCTACATCTGGCCCCTAGCTTCTTCTCTAATTAAATATGTCACTTCACCTGCTTCATAGATACACAGACTTTTTTGTGTCTATTGTATCTTGCAAAATCTCACCAAATTCATATTTTAAGTTAGAAATATGAATTTCTCTCTTCTCGGGTGGTGCAGTAGCTACATAATCAATAGCAGAGATCACTGTATCAACAGTAGTTGCAATTTCAAGTTAGGTAAAGCTGACAATGCACTCCCAGGAACAGCACTTGTACTTTCAGTACTAAGCACAGTTTTTCTTTTATAGTCAAACCAGGGTGATCTGATCACCCACACACAGATCAAGTACTGGTGATCTCTGTCTCTACATCAGTGCCCCCTCTGTGCAGGAAAGACATCTAGAATTTAGCAGGTAATTTAGGAAAGGATCCTCTTCCATCTGAATCAATTTCTTGATCACTTTTTTTATTTTGATTTGTAGAATCAACACTATTCTTTTTGTCTGCTTCATTATTAAAGGAAATACTGTTTCACCTTGCATTGTATTTTCACACTGTATGCCCTTTTCTGTATGCCTGACTTTCAATCTAACTAATGTATTTCGAAACTGCTTCTTTATTTTCTTTTTCTCCTTTTCTAGAGCCACCCAATCCCTTTCATTTAATGTTTGAAACTGTGTAGGTCTGGGTTCCGACTTTATTTCACACATTGCATGTCTCATGAAACTTTCTGCTACGAAAAGTATCCTCTAACTGAAATTGCATGTCCCTGTTGCAACAAGTGAACTATTGCCACTCTTTTAATGTCACACACATATAAAGCCCAACGTCAGGCATCATTTCGAATGCCAGAGAGTACTCAGGCGGAGTCATCTCACCCTCCATAACAGAAATACGAGGAGCATTAGAATTTGTGTATACAATAACCAATATTCTCACTCAAAAGAATTTACAAAACACAAAATCAGCAGCCAATCAATTTCAGGAGAGCTATGGCAAAGGTCAACCAATCACAGCATGATCTACCATGTCAACTTATTATTGTCACTGCAACTTGTGATGATGTCTCACCAATCACAGGGCGACTCTCAGCATCAGTCTGCAAATTGCAGAGCAACTCTTCCCTTGAATGGAAATCAACACAATGCCTTTCGCCTCCAAATACACGTACATAAAGAAAAGAAAATCTTGTCTGCTTAATCCTAATAAGAGAGAAAAATCTAAGATGAATGAAGAACAATAGAAACAATTCCACAATTGATAGAAACTGAACTTGTATGACATAAACCCACAAATGAACCACAAATCAGCACTGCAAAACCAAAAACACTTACATGTTTATAACAATTTAAGGCTTAACATAAATCTTCCCTTTCAAACTACAAATCCTACAATGCCTCAGTAGCATACTAAAATCACTCAAATGTAATTCCACCGTATTGATAATTCTTTCTTTCAGGAACAATACTGGAATATTGGAACGCAATATATAATCTAAATTACGGGCTCTAGGGGAGTATAGACAAAACCCACACTAGGTACAAAAATAATCTCAAAAGAGATCTCTTAACTTTAATCTTACTTTTGATACCAGAACTGTAGTGCTAAGTTACCTAGAAATTATACATGACAGTGGCATGCCCAAATTGCGAGGGTTGGGGATGGTGTTAACCTCAAAGTCTCTGAGGTCATGTGTCGCTAGAGATAAGATTCAAAACAATATTTCAAAATAGTCATTAGGCAAGGACTGACTCAGAGGGGGAGTTGGAGATCAGACATTAAAAAATCCATAATGTTTATTTCAAATCAAGTACAATACAGAACTTTAGGAAAATGTAGATTCAGCATTGGCTCAAGCAAAGTACATTAAAGTCTCTCAGTTATAGGAAAATATAACAATGAGCAAAGTCATGCAAAATAGACAAAGTCTCAAATTTGCAGCACATCAATAGAAAAACTGGCAGCATCCCCAGTACAGACACAGAAGGTTTGGCTCAGCCCCTGATTCGAAGGCTTAAATAGTCATTTCCAGAATAGAAAATCATAGAACCTGCAAAGTCAGCATGATATGAACATTGTTATAACAAGTCACCTACCATCTTAACACTAAATCACTCCATGAATATTGATTTGCTCCTTCTGACCTAATATCATCCAGAGGTATGAGAACAAACTAGTTAGAAAAACTGTGAAAACAATTGTGAATGAATACAATACAGTGTGCAAGCAGAAAGAGACTTGGAATGAGGTGTAAGGCTTCTCCGGTGAGTTCTTTAAGAACAATATATCATACAAATAATTAGTGCACATCTTGCTTCACGTAGTGTAAAATGAGAAATTATAAACAGTAAATGAACATCATTATAAGGCTTTTATTTGAAACAAAGATTGTCTCAAGGACTAACTGATGACTTCTTTTAGTCTATGGTAGAAAACACACTTAAACATGTTGTAGGGATTTTGTTTTAACTTCAATAGCTCTATGTTAATACACACAAGACCATTTAAATGAAAAGCAACTACTATTAATGCACATTTTAGTTAGAACAAATAAAAGTTTCATCAAAACATTGGCCGAAGCCAGTTCATTTACTACAGATGTAACACAACACTCTTACAGATTTCGATAAGATATTTGGAGGACTGCAGCTAATTTTCACTGGTTTCTCTGATCTTGGGTCTGGTTGCAAACTTCGTAAATTAATTATTTATATTTTTTCTTCAGTTTCGGCTGCCTTCTTTCTCTGATCCTGCTGCCCTCTGACTAAATGCACACCTGTCACGTGAAAAGAGCTAGATACGTTGGGCGACGACTGGGCATATTGAGTGGAATGCTCACCGTCCCATTGGTGACTGTGGAGAAGAAAGGTTGCAAAGAATTGCTTGCCACCGATGAAGAGAGACCTGCTGAAGGTGCCTCTTTTGCAATTATTTTGGGGTGAGTTTAATTATCTCCCCTTTATTTGCCACTGTGCTCTGTGTCCAAGCTGGAGCAAGGTAATGTAGGAGCATGTAGCAGAGCAGAGGAAAAAGGAGTTTATCTTCAAACCCTAGCTCCTCACTTATACAGTCCTTTACAATTTATATTTGCTTCTTTCATTCTCTGCCTCCTCTGCCATTGGATTAATCGACTCTCACATGGAAAAAAAACCTGTTTGATTTATCTAAGCTATTTTTCCATTTTAGGGGAACTGAAGTAGAGCCCTGTCAAACCTACACTGGTGGAGGAATAAGTACTCAGCATCAGGTTTCCAACTTTGACACTCCTAAATATGACAGTGAGAAAACACATATCAGGGAAATTGATCCCTAGGAGATCCTGTACTGCAGTAAAATAACAAATCTAAAACAAAATAAATCTCACCATGCTGCTCTCAAATGTTTGACTTCTATTTGTGCCTTTCAATGATGGAAATTAAATAGTTGACTTAACCCCTTCGCTGCTGGCCCGTTTCCGCCGCTGTGCGGTAAACAAATGAACAGGGGCGGGCCATGACGAACCCCAGCCGTCATCAGCACACGAGCACCGTAGTGCATGACGGCTGGGGTTCGTTATCAGCATACAAGGGGTTAAAGTTTCAAAGTGTGTATAGTGAACACAGAAACTATGATCCCAGATCTAAGAACCTAAGTGAAAAATACCTTTCACAATCAATACAAAAGCCCTGGATTGTACTCTTGCCATCTGTGTAGGATTACACCCTCTTTGAAATTGATATTGAAAGCATTGTGTTGAACTTCCCCTGAATACCAAATCTCAAAAAAACACTATAACCAAGTATGAAATCATCACCAAATCCTAAATTAACAGTAACTCCGGAGATTAACTTGCAGACCCTCTTTATTCTTCCAGGAAAGTACCTCCAGTACACGGAAACTCTTCATGCCTTAGAAATAATTATAACTTTTATTGTAACATTACTGGAAACATCTACCAATAACTCTGATAACATTCATGATGCCCTCTCTACATCTAACCTGGGCTTCTATTGGAATTCTATAGAGCATATTATCAAGCCCATTATCGCTGCTTTAGCAGCAGTTTTCTACTGCTAAAGCGTCAATAATGTTATCTCCATTCTTGATAATATGCCCCCAAGTACCTAGATTAATGGAAGGTCTTTTTACTTAATACTAGTCAAAACATGGATGAATTGGATAATTCATCCTAAGAAAACAATTCAGAATCCTTATGTTCTGATGTGTTGAAGAAATGTCCCTGACAGTCTGCACTTTGTCATATTGGGTCTAGGCTGGTCGCCCGAAACCAATAGTAATAAAAACTAGGGAGACAATGAAGAAAGTTTTGAAAGACGCCCACGTTTCCCACCTCAGAAAGCTTTTTTTTAAAGACTCTAGTTGATAATATATCCTCAATTACATACATTGGCTTCTGCTGCTTCTTTGGCCTTTTTCCCAATTGTATAAAGTAGGGTGGAGAAAGAATTTATAGTAGAAAGTAATATTTTCTCTGGAAAGAAAAATGGAAAACAGAAAATTAAAAGCAAACTGTTAAAATGAAGTAAGAAGCTAGGACATGTCTTGTAGATGGTATTAGTACATTTATTCTTGTAGTAATCTACAGGTTCTCAGTTACAAGAAGCTCCATAGTAATATCTGGTAAACTCTGGTAATACACCACCAGGAGCAAGGTCCACTCTGCTCAGCCCATCACACCAACTGAATCTCTCCTCATACAAAGCAACCCCAACATTCCACGTGACATCACCACAGGCTGAGCAGGCAGAGAGAGAACCACAGTGGAGAGACAGCATTAGTAATAAGCACATTACAACACATTTCCCCCTTTAATAATCAAAACATTAAAATGAAACAGAAGAAGATAAAAATCACGAAATAGAAGAAGATAAAATACATGAGTCTGGAAAGAAAATACAAAAGCACAAGTCTGGAAAAAGAATACACAAGTCAGGAATAGAAGAAGATTAAATACAGAAAATACACAAGTCAGGAAAAGAAGAATGCATTAAAATAATATATAACACATCCTTCCCCCTTAATAACGATCATAAACACAAAAATGTTTCAAGAATATAATTACACTTTTGATCAGAAGGAAGAATGCATTAATAACAATATATACACATCCTTCCCCATTGATAACGATCATAACAAAAAAATGCATAAAGATGGTAAACACACTTTTGACAGGGAGAAGAAGAGGACGCACCACCAAAACATTGTAATACATCCTTACATCCTTCTCCTAGAAAATGATCAAAAACAAAAATAGCCAGAAACCAAAACTGCACCAATTTTTCTACCTTCTGAAACTTACAAATCCAAAACCGCACACATTTCCAAATGTGCTGCACAAATCCCAAAAACTAAGGGTAATGGCAAAACAGATAGGGGAAGTTACACTACACCAGAAGTAACCCCCCCCCCCCCCACGTGTGTACCCGTCACACACAGTCTAAGTAATGTGTCTATAACACAAGACAAAACCTGAAAATGTAGGGTATCCCTTAACCCAAAACACACATACTCTGGGATATTCCTTAACCAAAAACACTTATAATCTAGGATATCCCTTAAACCAAAACAACACTAGAGTATCCTTTAAACCCAAAACCAATCCAGGGTAACCTTTAACTCCTGACTAACTAGTTAACCATGGGTAACCTTAAACCCATGGCAGTCTCACAAAAACTATGAATATCAACAACCTAAAACAAACTAATCAAAACATGAAAAATAGAAAAACTAGCATACAATCATAACACTTACATAACAATGAACCCCTCATCTAATATGCACTCACCACCCCATATCCTACACCCAGAAAAGACACAAGAGAGATATACTGCAAACACTCAAATGCAAAACACAAACCAGAAAGAAACATCACATTAATAAAATGAAGAAAAGAAAGTCTTTTACTCCGGTGAGCGATCACTCACCCGAAATTCCTTGTCATGTAGTCCTTCTTAATGGCACACCATATGCCAGCAAAATCCAGAATCAAGGGTTTGCAGCAACCAAGGCACAAACACCCCGTAAAATGCCAACTTAATCTCGAATGTGCCCAGGATCACACAAATTGTGGTTAAAAAATACCAATAGATGAGACAATAGAACATACAGACTTACGAGCGCAACTTTTGAACCTCTCTGCACATTATGTGCTTTGAAATAAAAGAAAAGAAGTTTTTTCCTTTAAGGCTACAGTCTGTCACACGTCACCAAAAGACTTTGCGTTGTTTAAATAACAGAGATATCTTATTCCTCGTAATCCGCCATGCCAAAACCCTTCTTTCTCCAAAACGTTTCTCGATTTTTAAATTTTTTTATTTATTGCGGCAAGCATGAAAACACTCTGTGGTTGGCAAACATACGGGAGAAAGAGAAAGGAAGACCGCCCACCACAAGATGGGGGCACGCAGCGCACGTCGTGCTGGAAGGTTCACGGCTCGTCAGTGCATGCGACATCCAAAAGCAGGCAAATGACGAAGAAACCATGAAGATAACAGAATCCCACGAAGAAATTTCAGGTAAGATCGCGCGCGCTCTATGCATGGCTCGCGACTCAGTGCTTTGAATTCCAACGTGGCAGTTGACCATACGCATAGTAGGGATGTCACAGCAGACTTAACATTTAGTCGATAGTCACAAAACAAATTGGTGCGCCCGTTAGCAAAATATTCTCATTAATATCCAAGACATGTGTATGAGCTTTACAATGCTTTACAACGCTCTCAGGGTTACTTGTTTTCCCTGTACACATCACAGCCTCCATTCACTGCTGCCAAATCCTTACAGGGGTACAAATTTTCCCTGCACAGATCGCTGCATCCCACACTGCTGACAATAGCCAAGGCGCATTGCTGCTTTCCACACTGATGTTAATGCCCAGCACACATCGCTACTTCCACTGGAGTGATGAGGCAATCATTTGAAAACAGTTTAGTTGAAGTGTAGTTTTCCTTAAGCACACATCACAACTGCCAAATTCATTGAAAAGTCAGTCAGAGTCAATGCAGGGACAAAATAACAGGGACAAAATAACAGAGACTGTCAGTCATCATTCAAAGGCAGTAAGCAGGCAAACAGAAACTGGCACAATTTATTTAAAGGGCGACCCTTGATAGGGTCACTGGTGGGGCATAAAGTGCCTAGTTTCAACAAATCCACTAGTTTCAAATAACTCACTTGTAGTTCCATTAAGTCCTTTTTAAATACGCTTCTACTTCTTCAGTTTCATAAGTCAGGTCCAATCCAAGGTAGCTCACATGGGTTCTTTTTTAAATCGTCGCCAGTGTTAAAATGAAGTAAGAAGCTAGGACATGTCTTGTAGATGGTATTAGTAGATTTATTCTTGTAGTAATCTACAGGTTCTCAGTTACAACAAGATCCATAGTAATATCTGGTAAACTCTAGTAATACCCCACCAGGAGCAAGGTCCACTCTGCTCAGCCCATCACACCAACTGAATCTCTCCTCATACAAAGCAACCCCAACATTCCACGTGACATCACCACAGGCTGAGCAGGCAGAGAGAGAACCAGAGTGGAGAGACCGCATAAGTAATACGCACATTACAACACAAACACTATAGAATCAATAACAAATATGGAAGAAAAATTAGGTTTTCATCATTACAAATAATCCTACATTATTATACAACCCTAAAAGCAATCTAAAGACCTCAACTCATAATTCAAACTTTCCATCACGGTTAAAGAAAAAAGTAACACTCAAGTTTCATGAACATTCTAATCTGCTCTGAGATAGAGGACTACTGCATAACATAGGAACATCAAGGAAAATATCTCAAGGACTTGTGTAGAACTTAATCCAGATGTAAAAGTATTTACACCTCTGTCTGTGTTTCCCTTTCATAAAATATAAAAATCCTATTACCTTCAAAAACTCAATTTCCACTATAGAACCATCAATGTTCAATTTTATTATCCTCTTTCATGATCAGAATATCTTGTTAAATATATAATTTTTACTAAATTGTTTGTGTGAAATAGAAAACTAAAAAAGTGATTGTTAGACCTGATGTCCTTGGTGTGGTATTCCTTCAGACTTTTTGTCTTTTCTCTCCTGTTTTTGCAGAACTCGATTTTGGTGGCATTAAGGCTCAGTGCACTTTCCATCTGCTAACCAGACATAAATGATAACATTGACCTTCACCTGACTGGTATATTTAATTTACTTACAAGTTCATTGTAAATGGTACTACATGTACCCAGGTCCTGCAAGTTAAATGCTTTTAGTCAATGTCAGCATTCATTGTGCCATCCACCAAAGTAGCACTGTAAAACAGGCCTAAGACCTTCCAATGCAGCCTGCAGACAGTTTTAAACCACTATCTCGACCTGACTACATTTGGCTTTCGCAAGGCCTAAAACTTCCTTATTAATACTTACAAATGACCCTTAAGTTAGGCCCTAAATATGCCTAGGACAGGACACCTGAAAATTAGGACATGTGTATTTAAATTTTACATGTCCTGACAGAAAAAACATCAGTAAAACTGTTTTGCACTAAGTATATTTCTGACATTGACGAACACTTGACAATCCTTATTACGTTGAATAAGTGATGACATTTGTTTGGGAATAGACAGAGTAACCCTTCTTCCAGTCAATTGAGTTGTACATTGAAATCCTCTTTAATGATTTTAAGTTACTACTCTAAATATGCCAAACCAATTCCAGTGTCCAGAGTCACATGACTGTGAAAGGCTCTCCTGTGCTGTGGTATGTATTCTTTCCAGATATGGGAACAAAAGGGCATTGGGTGTGGGGCAGGCTGTTTTGCTCCTGAGCAGGGCATCCTGGGGGGTGGTACTCAAGCCACCCTGAGTCTCAGGACTATGCCCCCCCTTGCTGACATATAAGGCCGGCCTGCCCTTCCACTGGCAAATGCAGCTCACACCTTGGTCTGCCTGCCTTTGTTCATCTAGACAGATCGTTGTCAGACCCAGGTAAGATGGAAGGTTAGACATGGGAGGCATCCCTCATGCACAGTCTGACACTGCAAATAAAAATAGCACCTTCAGAACCTCTCATCAGAACACTCTTGGACCTGTGGAAGATTCGGAAGAAGGACTGCCCTGCTGTCTGTGGAAGGAAGGCTGTACCAGTGTGTCTTGAACCCAGGCCCTTCAGATGTGATTCCAAGGGTCAGCTGGCTGAACTCTTGGTTGATGGACACAACAAGCTCCTAGGGGCTTTGATGCAACTGCCCTCTGACCAGCACCAACTGGACCTGCCTGGATCTGCCAGAGTCCTGCTGCTGGCCTCTGCTGATCTGTTAGAGGTACACCA